>NC_053436.1:57884958-58086368 GCF_007990345.1 Gossypium hirsutum | reverse complement strand
AATGGCTAACACCATGTGCTTAACTTACCTATCCATTTCTTGTAGAATTTTTCATCAGTCATTGAATAGAAAAAAAAATAAAGAAAACCGTAGAATGAAGTTTTGAAAGAAAAAGAAGAATCGCTTTTAAGGTGTAGAAATGAAAGAACTTAGAAATATTTAACAAAAGCCGAAGAAGATCTAATTCACTTACCGATTGCGAGATTACTCGCCAACAAGAAATCAAATCCTCAAAGTGTATGAATCGACTTTTAAATGAAAAAGAAACAGTCGGCTAAGTTGAAGAGGGAAGAGGTTGATTCGATTAAAATAGGGAAGAAAAGATCAAGAATTTGGCTTAAAGAAAAGAGGAGGTGATATGCGACTGAAGCACACAAAAACAAATGCCCTTACTTGCCCGTACGAGACACATATTTATACTAGAATAAATAAATAAATAAATAAATAAAATACACCTACATCCTAATCGACTAAACTCGTCAAGATAATTTCCCTTCAAATTCTCCAATTTTATCACCATCATATCTACTCTTAATCCTCATCCTAATCCCCTTGATTTTAGCCAAAAATTCCTATTTGAATTGCATTCAAATTGCTTCCACCATACAGCACTTTAGTAGCAAAATTAAATTCTCCCTTGGCGCGCGCCTCCACTTGAACTCTAGACCTCAAGGTTACTCTACCTCCTCACACGTTGATGGCCATTGCACCGTATCCTTTCTTACGCTACCATTCGGTCAAAATTAATTATAAGGCTTATATGCCTAAGCCTCAGTTTTCCTTAAAGAATAAAAATTTAATCTTTGCTAGGCCTAGGATTCGAACCTGCTCCCTCTCATAACCATAGCATGCTTCATGCCACTACACTGCAGGCGCTCTTATGCCATATTCCATCCCTAACTATTTTTAAGGCCTATTAACCCGTAACTTGGTTATCCTAAAAATACTTTCTACCATTCAGATTCAAACCCCTAATCTCTTGGCTGCACTATTCGTCCCTTGCCACCAAACCACTGTAACACCCCGAACCCGAGACCGACACCGGAGTCGGACACGAGATGTTAACAAACTTTGAAAAATTTTTCCAGACACTGCCCAGTCTGAGTACTAGTCGCTTCAAAATCATATCTTGAGTTCCACAACTCGAAAATCAGTTTTGTAATTTTTTCCTGAAACTAGACTCATGTCCCCACCTATGTATTTTTTTCTAGAATTTTTGGTCGGGCCAATTAGTACAGTTTATTAGTCAAAGTCTCCCATGTTACAGGGGTCGACTACACTGACCTTTTCCCATTACGACTTGGATATCTCTCTGCACAGAGCTTCAATACTGATGCTGTTTGTTTCTATGGAAACTAGACTCAGAGAGGAATCTGTACATATATGGTACAACCCTAATTATCTCTGGTTAATTTATATTGAATTTCCAAAATCGGAGCAGGGAATCCAGAAACCGTTCTGGCCTGTCCCACAAAATCTGATTATCTCTTAATATACTGCCCATTGATCTTTTCGTTACTTCCTCATGAAAACAGACTCATCGAGCTTCGATTACATAATTTATTCATCAATTAATTCCACTCTACTATTTTAGTGATTTTTCAATCTCATGACACTGCTGCTGCCAGCATCTGTTACGAAAGTAACTAGGTCCATTTCATGCCTACCCTTGATCCAACTCAATCGAACATTCGTGCCATCTTCGCATGGCTTAAAGTTTACATGCCAAAGTTCAAACACAACGTAATAGCTTATACATGCCAAAATGTTCTTCTAAGCCAACTAAGAAGAAAGTACCAAAACTTGCTATCCGGTGTGATGACTTCGATGACGGCCTGACCCCGCAAGAATAGATGAGTCCAAGCAACCTATAATGGGTGACAAGGAAACACCGAGTGAGTTTATAACTCAGTAAGTCATAAGCTATGCACTACCATCCATCAATAACATTATCACAAGAGAAAACAAAATGGAACGAGGCTAATTACTCCATCCATTCCGAACCATACCATAGTTCCTCCAACCTATCGATTCAATTTCATATCAATTCATGCATTCACGTTCCATATACTCATCAATAGGACATTGAAGCATTTTCATAAATCAATTTATTTTCGTTACAATCAAACGACTAAACGGCCTTTCACCCATCCTACGATAAATTTTATGTACGTGACTTCAAGTATATTTGTCACATAGGTTCAAACTTACCGAGCTCAACACCAAGTATAAGCATAGCACCTATTAGCCATGTACTCAAGACACTTACCCGATCCGCTGTCCGCGATCGACTCAATAGTGTCGCACACATAGTGTCCATAATGATTCACGAATGTATATTGAGTCCGCACACTCAGTGCTATATAATCAACTCGCACACTTAGTGCTACGTAATCAAATCGCACACTTAGTGCTACATAGTCAAACTCGCACACTTAGTGCCGCATGGTCAATTCGCACACTTAGTGCATCATATTCATTTCGCACACTTAGTGCAACATAGTCAAATCGCACACTTAGTGCTGTACAATTTAATCCCGCGCACTTAGCGCCAATCTCATGGTCGTAATGGTTATACCCGCACGTTTAGTGCCGAGATCAACAACTCAGTACATCTTACCTCTTTTCTTTCCATTCAACAATTTCATTATCACATCCGTACATGCATATATATATGTATATTTATTCATTCCATTCAGCATCAATACATAACATTACGACCATTTGAAATAACGCCAACTACATGCTTAATGACTTACCTTGTGTTGGGTAAGACGGTTCCAACTCGGCTACTCGATGACCTTTTCTTTGCCTTGCTCGATTCACCTCCTTTAACTCCTTGAGCTAAATCAAACAAATTTGACTCATTAAAGTCTCATTTTGCTAGCTTATGGCCGAATATGACAAGGAGTTTGATGGGTCATATGGCCACCTTTTAGCTCAAATACCAATGGTCATATGCATTTTTAATCACATCAAATGATTCAATACAATTCACTCGAACATCAAAAGAGAACCTCAAGGTACTTAGTCCATATACACATTAGACATTAGAGTCACATATGTACGAATTCACGAATCGAATTTGACATATTGGCTAATTTTCCCTTTAGCCGAACCTTCTAAGTCAAGATAAAGCCATCAACATGCTTACCTTTGGCCGAACATACACATCAACTAGGTGCTCATTTATGTGGCCGAACACACACATGTCTATGTTAAGGCCGATTGCAACACTCAATACATTCTACAAGTATGGACACTTGCATTGACTAAACACCATTTCTATTATTTTTACTCCAAAGCCGAATGCCTCTCAAGCCCTAAGCTCATGATCCTTTCATCATTAAGCAAGTGTTATAGCACAACTAACATCCATTTTCAATTTGAACACCAACATAAAATATTAAACATGAAAATCCATAGCCGAAACCTATACATGACATTACTCATTCCACCCATCGAAACAATATTTGTTCAAGACATCAAGCATTTTTATTTGGGTATTACATATATGAGCATTTAGAATTTATATTTTTAGCAAGATCAATTTCTTTCCTCAACACATTCTTCATCAAAACTTTAAGGAAGTAATCAATTTCCTTCTTTAATAGCCAAAGCCGAATGCTCCATCCATCCATCAAAGTTAAAAATTTTGCATGGTCTAAGTAAGAACCATGATAATTAACCTAAAACAAGCTAAAATTTCACAACTTTAACACGATATACTAACCTTATTAAGCATTCAAATGGCCGAAAGTTCTTTGCCCCTATTCCTTCCTTCAATTCGGCCAAGAAGACAAGGATGAAGCCTTTTTTTTTCATTTGCTTTCTTTCTTACTTTCACGGCAATGGGGAGGGGAAGAAACAATTACACACATCCTTTCCTTTTTCCATTCTTTATTCCCATACTTCTTATTATATTTATCCTACATACCTCACTAGGCCAACATGCTCCCAACATGTTTCCACCCATAGCATGGCCGGCCACTACATATTAGGGAGGGGGAATTTGACATGCAAGTCCCCTTTTTCTTCCACATGCACTAATAGGTCCTCATGCATTGACCTATCACATTTTAAAATTTTCTCATATAAGTCCTATTGACTAAATTCACATGCAATCGACTAAATCGAAGCTTGAAATTTTCACACATTCCTGATTACATATTCTAGACAATAAACATCACATTCAAACCTTTCGGTGACTCGGTTTAGCGGTCCCGAAACCACTCCCGACTAGGGTCAATTTTGGGCTGTTACAACTCTCCCCCACTCAGGAAATTTTCGTCCCCGAAAATCTTACCGGTAAATAGGTTTGGGTATCGTTCTTTCATCGAGCTCTCGGTTTCCCAAGTAGCTTCCTCGATCCCGTGTTTGAGCCATAACACCTTTACTAACGGAACCCTTTTGTTTCGCAACCCCTTCACTTCACGAGCTAGGATACGCATCGGCTCTTCTTCATAACTCATATCAGCCTGAATTTCAACCTCCGACGGACTAATTATGTGTGAAGAATCAGATCTATAGCGCCGAAGCATCGAAACATGAAAGACATCGTGCATCCTTTCAAGTTCAGGGGGAAAATCAATCTATATGCAACCGGCCCCACTCGTTCGGAAATTTCGTACGGCCCAATGAATCTCGGGCTCAACTTGCCTTTACGGCCAAATCTGAGTACCTTCTTCCAAGGTGACACTTTAAGAAACACTTTATCTCCCACCTGATATTCATCGTCCTTTCGTTTTAAATCCGCATACGATTTTTGACGATCTGTGGCTACCCTCAGACTTTCGCGGATTACCTTTACTTTTTGTTCGACATCTTTAATCAATCAACTCCGAAAATTTTACTTTCCCCAAGCTCGGTCCAAAACAATGGCGTACGGCATTTACGACCGTACAAAGCCTCATAAGGTGCCATCTTAATACTTGATTGAAAACTATTGTTGTAAGCGAATTCAATCAAAGGTAAATATCGTTCCCATGAACTACTGAACTCGAGGATGCAACATCTCAACATATCCTCAAGTATCTGAATTATCCGCTCGGATTGACCATCGGTTTGGGGGTGAAAAGCGGTGCTAAAATGTAGCTTGGTACCCAAAGCTTCTTGCAATTTCTTCCAAAATCGTGAGGTAAATCTCGGATCTCTATCCGACACGATAGAAATAGGTACTCCATGTAATCTCACAATCTGAGAGACATACAATTCGGCTAGTTTATCCAATGAAAGATCCGTACGCACGGGGATAAAGTGAGCCGACTTAGTCAGCCTATCAACAACAACCCAAATCGCATCCTTCTTACTTGCGGACAATGGCAGTCCGGACACAAAGTCCATTGTGACTCGGTCCCATTTCCACTCGGGTATCATGATCGGAAGGCACTTGATGTTCCGCTTTCACTTGTTGACATATTAAACATCTCGAAACAAAGTCGGAGATGTCTCGTTTCATACCATGCCACCAAAACCGACGTTTCAAGTCGTTGTACATTTTCGTGCTCCCGGGTGAATTGACATTCGCTACAATAGGCTTCGTTCAGAATCATCGGAATGAGTTCCGAATTCCTTGGAACACACAAACGACTTCTAAACCTCAAACAACCATCATCATCAATCTGAAACTCCGATTCCTTGTTCGGAACACACTCAGCTCGTTTTGCAACCAATTCATCATCGACTTTCTGAGCTTCACGAATTTGATGAGTCAATAATGGTCTGGCTTTTAATTCAGCTACTAACACATTGTCAGGTAGAACAGACAAGTGTACATTCATCGCTCGCAAAGCAAACGGTGATTTCCGGCTTAAGGCGTCCGCAACCACATTAGCCTTTCCCGGGTGGTAATCAATGACAAGCTCGAAATCTTTCAACAACTCAAGCTAACGTCTTTGTCGCAGATTCAAGTCTCGTTGAGTCATCAAATATTTGAGACTTTTGTGATCCGAAAACACATGGCACTTCTCACCAAACAAATAATGTCGCCATATTTTCAATGCAAACACAATGGCGGCTAGTTCGAGATCATGGGTCGGATAATTTCTCTCGTGTGGCTTCAATTGTCTCGACGCATAGGCCACAACTCGACCTTCTTGCATCAATACGCAACCCAACCCAAGTAGGGATGCGTCACTATAAATGACAAACTCTTTACCCGATTCGGGTTGCACCAAAATTGGAGCTTCAGTCAAATGAGTTTTCAGTTGATCGAAGCTTTTCTGACATTTCTCCGTCCATTCGAACTTAACATCCTTTTGAAGTAACTTCGTCATTGGTGTGGCCATCATCGAGAAACCTTTGACAAATCGTCGGTAATAACCGGCGAGTCCTAGAAAGCTCCGGACTTCGGTAACATTTCTCGGAGGCTTCTAGTTAAGTATGGCTGAAATTTTGCTCGGGTCAACTCGAATACCCGATGCGGATACCACATGACCCAAGAAGCTAACCTCTCTTAACCAGAACTCACACTTACTGAACTTAGCATATAACTGCTTATCCCACAAAATTTGTAACACTAGCCTCAGATGCTCAGCATGTTCGGTCTCATCTCTTGAATAGACCAAGATGTCATCAATGAACACAACTACGAACCGATCCAAATATGGTCTGAAGATCCGATTCATCAAATCCATAAACACCGCAGGGGCATTAGTGAGCCCAAACGGCATCACTAAGAACTCGTAGTGACCGTACCTCGTTCTGAAAGCAGTTTTGGGTACGTCCGAATCTCGAATCCGCAACTGATAATAACCCGATCTCAAATCTATCTTTGAAAACACCGATGCTCCCTTTAATTGATCGAACAGATCATCAATACGCGGTAACGGATACTTATTCTTTATCGTCACTTTATTCAGTTGACGATAGTCAATGCACAACCTCATGGTTCCGTCCTTCTTTTTTTTTACGAACAATACTGGTGCACCCCAAGGTGAGAAACTCGGTCGAGCGAAACCTCTATCCGTCAATTCTTGCAACTGAGCTTTCAACTCTTTTAACTCGGTTAGTGCCATACGATACGGAGCGATCGAAATTGGCGTAGTTCCAGGTACAAGCTCAATACCAAACTCTACCTCCCGAACAGGTGGCAAACCCGGTAGCTCTTCAGGAAAAACATCCGGGTATTCACAAACCACCGGCACCGATTCGGGTTTCTTTTCTAACTCCTTGTCATCAAGTACATACGCGAGGTATGCTTCGCACCCTTTTCTTACATATTTCTGGGCCAACATTGCCGATATTACAGCTGGCAATCCCCTTAAGTCCGTAGACTCAATTCGAATTATCTCGTTATTTGCGCACCTCAAATCAATGGTCTTGCTTTTGCAATTCACAACCGCATCATGCGCGGTCAACCAATCCAAACCAAGAATAACATCAAACTCGTCGAACGGCAAAAGCATCAAATCGGCCGGAAAATAGGATTCTCGGATTATTAGAGGGCATCTCTTACACACTTTATCAACAAGTACGCATTGACCCAAAGGGTTTGATACTCGAATTACGAGCTCAGTAGACTCAACAGGTAGAGTCTTACTGGTTGCTAAGGTTTCGTATACATATGAATGAGTAGAACCAGGGTCAATCAATGCAATCACATTAGTATCAAAGAGAGTGAAGGTACCAGTGATGACGTCGGGGGAGGATGCCTCCTCTCGTGCGCGAATGGCATATGCTCTAGCAGGAGTACGGTTCTCGGCTCGATCGGCCGTATCAGTGGCCCCCCTCTGACTACCACCCCTGCCTCCTAAAATTCTCGGTGGTCTACCTCTAGATGTCACTCCACTAGGTCTTGCACCTTGAATCTTATTCTTCTCATCCAGCTCCGTGCAATCTCTAATGAAGTGGTCCTTCGAACCGCATCCGTAACAGGCCCTGCTAGTAGACTTGCCCCAACATTCACCTAGGTGTCGTCTTCCACATTGGGGACATTCAGGTTTCTCGTGACGATTATTGCCCACACTAGCTACCGAAGTAGCTCGGGAGCCCATCGATGGTCTTGCCCTGATGAAAATTCCCGCAGTCGCCCTCGACTTATTAATGTCCTCCCTGAACTTCTTTACAGCTGAGAACGGAGCTTTACCCGTCGATCTTTTACGATAATCTCTAGCTTCAAATTCAGCCTTCCTCTTCTCCTTTCCAAGTTCTTCCGCCTTGCAGGCTCGTTCGACTAGTGTTACGAATTCTTTTATTTCCAAAATACCCATTAGTAGCTTTAAATCTTCATTCAATCCTTCCTCGAATCTTTTGCACATAGCAACCTCATCAGCTACACACTACCGGGCATACCTACTGAGTCTTACGAATTCATGTTCGTATTCAGATACAGTCATACGGCCTTGCTTGAGTTCCAAGAACTCCTTACGCTTCTGATCAATGAACCGTTGGCTAATAAATTTCTTTCGGAATTCCGTTTGAAAGAAGTCCCAAGTTACTCGCTCGTTCGGGACTATGGAAATCAAGGTCCTCCACCAATAGTAGGCTGAGTCCCGCAACAAGGATATAGCACACTTTAGACATTCATCGGGTGTGCATGACAGTTCATCAAACACCCGAATGGCGTTATCAAGCCAGAACTCGGCCCTTTCAGCATCATCAGTAACTATGGCCCTGAACTCCTCAGCCCCGCGCTTCCTAATCAAGTCTACAGGTGGCTTACTCAGCCTCACAAGATCAGTAACTGATGGCATTACTGGCTCCGGGGGTGGATTATTCAAATTTGGGAATTGTTGGACAGCCGGGTTGGTTCGGGCATATTGCGCGACCCACTCATTCATCATGGTAAAGAAGGCTTGTTTAGCCCCCTCACCTTGATTATTCGCAGATGACTGAGGTTCAACAGGCGGCGTCCCTTGTGCAGGAGCAGCCGCTACGCTCTCAACGTCATCCGCTAGGGTTCTTTCTACACCGGGATCCATTTACTAATGAAAACAAAAACATTTCAACCGTCGGAAGTCATCACACATTTAAACATTAACATTCGGCATGTATAGCTAGACTCATACGCGCTATGGTAGTCCTAGAACCGACTAAACCATAGCTCTGATACCAATAAAATGTAACACCCCGAACCCGAGACCGACACCGGAGTCGGACACGAGATGTTAACAAACTTTGAAAAATTTTTCCAGACACTGCCCAGTCTGAGTACTAGTCGCTTCAAAAATCATATCTTGAGTTCCACAACTCGAAAATCAGTTTTGTGATTTTTCCCTGAAACTAGACTCAAGTCCCCACCTATGTATTTTTTTCTAGAATTTTTGGTTGGGCCAATTAGTACAGTTTATTAGTCAAATTCTCCCATGTTACAGGGGTCGACTACACTGACCTTTTCCCATTACGACTTGGATATCTCTCTGCACAGAGCTTCAATACTGATGTCGTTTGTTTCTATGGAAACTAGACTCAGAGAGGAATCTGTACATATATGGTACGACCCCTAATTATCTCTGGTTAATTTATATTGAATTTCCAAAATCGGAGCAGGGAATCCAGAAACCGTTCTGGCCCTGTCCCACAAAAATCTGATTATCTCTTAATATACTGCTCATATGATCTTTTCGTTACTTCCTCATGAAAACAGACTCATCGAGCTTCGATTACATAATTTATTCATCAGTTAATTCCACTCCTACTATTTTTAGTGATTTTTCAATCTCATGACACTGCTGCTGCCAGCATCTGTTACGAAAGTAACTAGGTCCATTTCATGCCTACCCTTGATCCAACTCAATCGAACATTCGTGCCATCTTCGCATGGCTTAAAGTTTACATGCCAAAGTTCAAACACAACGTAATAGCTTATACATGCCAAAATGTTCTTCTAAGCCAACTAAGAAGAAAGTACCAAAACTTGCTATCCGGTGTGATGACTTCGATGACGGCCTAACCCCGCAAGAATAGATGAGTCCAAGCAACCTATAATGGGTGACAAGGAAACACCGAGTGAGTTTATAACTCAGTAAGTCATAAGCTATGCACTACCATCCATCAATAACATTATCACAAGAGAAAACAAAATGGAACGAGGCTAATTACTCCATCCATTCCGAACCATACCATAGTTCCTCCAACCTATCGATTCAATTTCATATCAATTCATGCATTCACGTTCCATATACTCATCAATAGGACATTGATGCATTTTCATAAATCAATTTATTTTCGTTACAATCAAACGACTAAACGGCCTTTCACCCATCCTACGATAAATTTTATGTACGTGACTTCAAGTATATTTGTCACATAGGTTCAAACTTACCGAGCTCAACACCAAGTATAAGCATAGCACCTATTAGCCATGTACTCAAGACACTTACCCGATCCGCTGTCCGCGATCGACTCAATAGTGTCGCACACATAGTGTCCATAATGATTCACGAATGTATATTGAGTCCGCACACTCAGTGCTATATAATCAACTAGCACACTTAGTGCTACGTAATCAAATCGCACACTTAGTGCTACATAGTCAAACTCGCACACTTAGTGCCGCATGGTCAATTCGCACACTTAGTGCATCATATTCATTTCGCACACTTAGTGCAACATAGTCAAATCGCACACTTAGTGCTGTACAATTTAATCCCGCGCACTTAGCGCCAATCTCATGGTCGTAAATGGTTATACCCGCACGTTTAGTGCCGAGATCAACAACTCAGTACATCTTACCTCTTTTCTTTCCATTCAACAATTTCATTATCACATCCGTACATGCATATATATATGTATATTTATTCATTCCATTCAGCATCAATACATAAACATTACGACCATTTGAAATAACGCCAACTACATGCTTAATGACTTACCTTGTGTTGGGTAAGACGGTTCCAACTCGGCTACTCGATGACCTTTTCTTTGCCTTTGCTCGATTCACCTCCTTTAACTCCTTGAGCTAAATCAAACAAATTTGACTCATTAAAGTCTCATTTTGCTAGCTTATGGCCGAATATGACAAGGAGTTTGATGGGTCATATGGCCACCTTTTAGCTCAAATACACAATGGTCATATGCATTTTTAATCACATCAAATGATTCAATACAATTCACTCGAACATCAAAAGAGAACCTCAAGGTACTTAGTCCATATACACATTAGACATTAGAGTCACATATGTACGAATTCACGAATCGAATTCGACATATTGGCTAATTTTCCCTTTAGCCGAACCTTCTAAGTCAAGATAAAGCCATCAACATGCTTACCTTTGGCCGAACATACACATCAACTTAGGTGCTCATTTATGTGGCCGAACACACACATGTCTATGTTAAGGCCGATTGCAACACTCAATACATTCTACAAGTATGGACACTTGCATTGACTAAACACCATTTCTATTATTTTTACTCCAAAGCCGAATGCCTCTCAAGCCCTAAGCTCATGATCCTTTCATCATTAAGCAAGTGTTATAGCACAACTAACATCCATTTTCAATTTGAACACCAACATAAAAATATTAAACATGAAAATCCATAGCCGAAACCTATACATGACATTACTCATTCCACCCATCGAAACAATATTTGTTCAAGACATCAAGCATTTTTATTTGGGTATTACATATATGAGCATTTAGAATTTATATTTTTAGCAAGATCAATTTCTTTCCTCAACACATTCTTCATCAAAACTTTAAGGAAGTAATCAAATTTCCTTCTTTAATAGCCATAGCCGAATGCTCCATCCATCCATCAAAGTTAAAAATTTTGCATGGTCTAAGTAAGAACCATGATAATTAACCTAAAACAAGCTAAAATTTCACAACTTTAACACGATATACTAACCTTATTAAGCATTCAAATGGCCGAAAGTTCTTTGCCCCTATTCCTTCCTTCAATTCGGCCAAGAAGACAAGGATGAAGCCTTTTTTTTTCATTTGCTTTCTTTCTTACTTTCACGGCAATGGGGAGGGGAAGAAACAATTACACACATCCTTTCCTTTTTCCATTTCTTTATTCCCCATACTTCTTATTATATTTTATCCTACATACCTCACTAGGCCAACATGTTCCCAACATGTTTCCACCCATAGCATGGCCGACCACTACATATTAGGGAGGGGGAATTTGACATGCAAGTCCCCTTTTTCTTCCACATGCACTAATAGGTCCTCATGCATTGACCTATCACATTTTAAAATTTTCTCATATAAGTCCTATTGACTAAATTCACATGCAATCGACTAAATCGAAGCTTGAAATTTTCACACATTCCTGATTACATATTCTAGACAATAAACATCACATTCAAACCTTTCGGTGACTCGGTTTAGCGGTCCCGAAACCACTTCCCGACTAGGGTCAATTTTGGGCTGTTACAACCACAAGCTCTTTTGTGTCGTTTCTCCACCCCAATTAATTATAAACTCTTTCTGCCGACCTCCAGGTTGTCGAAAAAAAAAACCCACAACTTCTGCTCATGCTGAGACTTGAACCTAGCACCTCTCCTTACTCCTAAGGCCATCATGCCACTGAGTCAAGCTAATCCTTCTGTTGAATTCCCACCTAACATATTTATAAATCCTAAACACTAGCTTCCCTACAAATCTTATGCGCAATAAAAAAATTTTGCCAAGGCCAAGACTTGAATCGTGGACCTCCTGATTATTACCCACACCAAGTAACGCCCCCTTACCTGAGTCTGTCACCGGAGTCGAGCATGAGACATTACTAAACTTATTTTAGCATTTAAACAAGTTTAACAATTCTCGTAGTAAACTGTCCGTTTGCATCATAGTTGCTAAAAAAATCATATCTCGAGTTACGAAATTCAAAATCAAATTCTGTAAATTTTCCCTGAAAATATACTCATATATCTACTTACTAAATTTTTTCTAGAATTTTTCATAGGTCCAATTAGTACATTTTATTAGTTAAGATTTCCCCTGTTTCAGTGTTTGACTGCTCTGACCTCTGTTCACTACAAATTAATTTTCTCCATGGAAAGAATTCAAATAATCATGCCATTTATTTTATTTAAAATTAGACTAAATAAGGAATCTATACATATAAAGTATAACTCCTAATTATTTTTTTACAATATTTAGTGAATTTCTAAAGTCAGAACAGGGGATTCAGAAATCACTCTGACCCTGTCACACCAAAATTTAAATATCTCGTAAAATACAACTCCTTTATTTACTTTGTTTCTTTTATATGAATATAGACTCAATAAGATTTAATTATATATCTTATTCACTATCTAAATCCATTTCTACTATTTTTAGTGATTTTCCAAATTCACGTCATTACTGCTGTCCGATACTGTTTTAAAGCTAATTTCACCTTTTTCATGATTTCCATGGAATAACTAGCATTTAGGCATACATAACACCAAACATGTCCTTGATTAGCCATTCCAACCGCTAATAATTATCAAGCATGGCTACGATCATACACACAAAATGGCTACGATGCTATACATGACATACTCAAAATGAAACGTCTTGCTATACCAAAATAATCCTTATGATTGTGTGCCCGGACCTCTGACGTACTTTACGATCCCCGAGTTGGCTTGAAAAAACTATAAAAAGAAGGAAAATAAAGGGGGCAAGCATTAAGCTTAGTAAGTTTGCATGCAAATAAATAACAACATTCATAAGAATTGTCTTACTACTTTGCATGATACTACTTAATGCAACTTCATTAATTGTCATAGACATATTTAAACTTCTTCTCTTACTCACTTACTTAAATACTTACTTACTTAATTAAATTTATTAATAAATTTTACTTACCTTTTTCCTTATCAAGCATACATGAACATTATGTACTTACCTTTGCTCTTCTTACATGAACTTGTCTTACCTTTTTAGCATAACTCGTCTTATCTTACCTTACCTTGACATTCTCTTTAAATTTTCCCGTTGAACCACTTTGAATACTAAGGATACACGAGTACCTTACCATTACCATGACTTGTCATGATCTTATGTGCTATCCTTTTGAAACTTACCATTTCCATGTATTGACATGGTCTTACATGGTATCCTTGCCTTATGAACTCACCAATGCCATGCCTTGGCATGGTCTTACATGGGACCTTTTCCTTATAGTAACTTATCAATGCCATGTCTTGACATGGTCTTACATGATTTCCTTGCCTTAGAAACCTTACCAATTGCGATGCCTTGGCATGGTCTTACATGGTATCCTTAAACCCTAATGTCATGACATTTGTATCCTACACATTCCTAAGGTTCAACCGGGACTTTCTGAAATTACTTCTCCGTCAATTCATGCTTGAGTATTCTTTCAATAATTTCATAAAATAAATATACACATGCTGGAAATTAACAAGATTAACATAAAATAATAGAATATTGCATTTATTTATTGCAAACTTACTGCAAAACAAAATACGATCAACTATATGGATTTAGTCCACTATCTTTTTCTTTCCTCGGTCTAACTCCAGATTTCATTCTTCTTAATCTATAATAAAAAATTAGCTTATTTAATACTCACATTTATTAAAACAGTCCTTGACTCGAACTTTGGAAAAATTTCATTTTTGCCCCTAAACTTTTACATATTTACACTTTTTCCCCAATGCTCGGAACTCAAACTTCATCCTATTTTCTTATGTTTTATGACATGCTGGTCATTTTTCTCTTTTATGACAACATAAAAATCTCACTCTAACATGTACTTATGAACATTAGGTATTTTTACCGATTGTCATTTTACTAGTTTTCACATAAAATCACTTAGCAAAAGTTGTTTAACACAATTTCAAGCTTCATATTCTACCATAAAACATCAAAATAAACACATTTCACCTATGGGTATTTTTCCAAAAATAAACCCTAGGTTAAATTATTGCTAGAATAAGCTTAATCAAGTTACCGGGACTCCAAAAACGTAAAGAACATTAAAAACGGGGTTAAAACGGACTTACAATCGAGCTTGGAAGCTTGGAAAACCCTAGCTATGTCTTCCTCATGTGAAATTCGGCCAAGGGGTTGAAGATGGACAAAAATTGGCTTTTAATTTTTTTTTAATTCATTTTAATAACTAAATGACCAAAATGCCCTTAATTAAAAACTATGGTGTTTTATCTTCCTTTAGGTATTTTTGTCCAAACTAGTATAATGGTCTAATTACTATCCAAGGACCTCCACTTTAAAAACCCATTACTCACAAGTACTTAGTACCTTGGTGAACTAGAACACACATTTTACAACTTTTGCAATTTAGTCCTAAATATCAAATTGGACCCTCTATCGAGAAAATTTCTAAACGAAATTTTCACACAATCATGCAATCATGCCATATACCTTAAAATGATAATAAAACAAATTTTTGTACCTCGAATTTGTGGCTTCACAACCACTGTTCCATTTAGGCCCTATTTTTGGATGTTACACGCCATTTGCCATTAGGCCACATGCTTCCTTGTGTCAGATTTTACCAGCCCTTATTAATAAGCATTCCACCTAATGCTCAGGGTTCTTTAGAAAAAAAATGCAAAATTTTGCTAAAGCCCTGGATCGAAACCAGGACTTTTTCCACACTACCAACCCTTCCTAAATAATTTAACAATTAAACTAAACGCACAATTATAAAATATTTAATCACCTTTCTTTTATTCAAGCAGCCTTTTAACCAATCCCAAACTCAAGGCCCATTACTTCTAGGCTCAAAATCAGGGTGTTATATAAAAAGTGCAAAACTTGATTTGTAGAAGCTAGAGGTGGTTAATTGCTATGAAATTTTAAATTGGAAGTCCTTAAATTGCAATTCGACCATTGGTTAATTTGTTGGGCAAAAAATGGACATGAAATAGGTGAAATAGAATATTTTTAAGTTAAGGGCATTTTGGTCATTTAGTAATTAAAACAAATTAAAAGCCAATTTTTATCCATCTTCTACCTCATGGCTGAAACTTGCATGGAGAAGACATATATAGGGTTTTTCAAGCTTCCAATCTCGATTGTAAGTCCGTTCTAGCCCTAGTTTTAATGATTTTTACATTTTTGAAATCCTCGTAACAACATCTATCTATTTCCACCATTATTTTAACCGAGGGATTGTGTTTAAAAATTTACCCATGGATGACATGCATGTGTTTTGATGTTTAATGGTAGAATATGAATTCTCGATGTGTAATAAATGACTTTTATCAAGTGATTTTCGGTAAAATTGTCAAAAAGGACCGTTTTGTAAAAGTTATAAAATTTGTCATAAAAGTGTGATTGAGTGGATATTAGAGGCTACTATAGTTATGAAAATGGATTGGGATAGGCCTAAAGTATAAAGAAATTGAATGAAAATTATTTTACGAGATTGGGGCAAAAGTGCAAATATGTGAAAGTTTATGGGTCAAAATGCAAATTTGTAAATGTATGATTTTTTTGGACCCATATGAATAATGTGACTAATTAGTAAGCTAAATGTGATATTATAGATCAAGGAAAATGAGATTCGGGCATAGATTGGAAATGAATGAGATTATGGACTAAATTGGAATAAATAGCCGTGCTCGCTTTCAAGGTAAGTTCGTATGTCAATTATAATACAATAATATCATTGATTATGCTTGAACTTAAATTGATGTGTTAACATTATGTGGCGAATATTTATATAGTTGGTATGATGATTGAATTATGTGACAAATGCCTAAATGTTATTATGAACAATTGATCGCGTGATTTCGTGATAGGTTTTAAATATTTATAATTACTCGTTCTTGAACTAACTATTATCGTGATGTAGGCAAGTGTACCTATCGAACAGTAGTATAGTTTTAGAAAGACCGGATTGTTGAACCCAAAGGAACTAAAAGTACTAGTAATGACTTCTTTTTATTATCTAGCCTAAGAATAAAGAGGTTTTTGTTTTAACTAACTAATTATCTAAACTAAGAACGCACAGAGAATGGAATTGGGGAATTGCTTTTGGAAAAATCGATTGAATGAAGACAATACCTAAGGAAAAATCCACCTAGACTGTACTTGTTATTCTGGCTCCGAATCGGATGATTTATTCATTTAACTTGTTCTGTAGAGATCCTTAAGTTATGTTATTATCCCTATTCAAGACTAATAGCATCTAATCCCTAGATTGAATAACCGAGACATTTCTCTAATTAACACTCTAGGGTTGCATTAACTCGATCTATGGATCCCCTTATTAGGTTTCATCCTAATTCGACAAAATCTTGCCATCCTATGTCTAGGCGCGCAATCAACTCCACTTAATTATGACAAATGTACTCTTAGACAGGGTCTATTCCTCCTCTGAATAAGAGCTTATCTTGAATCGATATCCTGGGATATCAAAACAAGAATTAAGAATACATAATTAAGAACAAATCAAATATTTATCATACAATTCAGAAAATAATAACAAGATTCGTCTTAGGTTTCATTCCCCTTAGGTATTTAAGGGATTTAGTTCATAACTAAATAAGAAAACATCTCAAAATAATAAAGAATACAAAACATAAAGAAAACCCAAAACTCCTGAAGGGGAATTGAGGAGAGATCTTCAGTCTTAATGATGAATCCGACTTCTGAGATGAATCAATCGGCTTTCTTGGAGTAATTCCTTATCCCCTACTCCATCCTCCCATTTTCTTCCTCCTCTAGGGTGTATTTATAGGCTTTGGAATACCTAAAAGCCCTCAAAACTAGCCTTTTCTAAATTGGACTTAACTTGGGCTCGGCAGGGACACGTCCGTGTGTGATTACTTCAGGCCGTGCTCGAGCTTGTCAAATTGACATGGTCGTGTGGTCTGCCCGTGTGAGGAGGTCCAGGCTATGTTGATTTCGTACTTTGGCCCATTTTCTCTGTTTTTGGCGCGTTTCTCGTTCCTTTCGCTCTCCTATGCTCACCTAAGTGTAAAACATGAAATTAAAGCATTAGGAGCATTGAATTCACCAATTCTAATGGAAAATCATCCACAAAATGCTTTAAACATGGGATAAAAATATGTATAAATTACGATTTATCAAATACCCCCACACGTAAGCATTTGCTTGTCCTCAAGCAAAATTCTCAACTCATAATCAAAATAAATTCTTCTCAACTGATAATTTCTATCGATAATATCTCATAATAATCCGTAGGTAATCATACATTGAGAATTCAACAAAAAGAACATAAAAGTTTCAAACATTCCAAGTTGAGTATTTAATTATGCAAACATAGGTGTCTCTCCTCATTTAAGTAATTGCCTTTGATTCAAAATATCACACAGTTTCACATCCTCACTACAGATTCACTCAAATCACTTGAGGTGTTTAAGGACAATAAATGAAGCACTTAATTGTCAATAATGAAAAGTCATTACCATAGGTTGGCATGAAAATCAAATCTCCACCACTATAATTTAAGATGATACATCAATCAAAAAGGTCTTTAGAGGGTTGTAATGAGGTTTGGTTAGAGGGTGTGGTCACAAGCTGCAAGAAAGGGTTAGAATCAAGATTGAATTGAAAAATTACCTAACTAGAAAAAGAGTTAATCATCACTTGCGTACAACAGAGCTTCTTCTCAGACTAAGGACTTTGACTTCTGAAGCTTACAAACAGAAGATCACTACTAATATGTATACATGTTTTTTCTTTAAGAACACATTAAATTATAAAGTAGAATAAAACATAGTTGTGCAATTATTTCAATTCAAATCTCGACAAAAATGGGGCTTAAATTAATTTAGGGGATTTTAATAATAATGGGTTAAAGGTTAATATTAAGGGTAATACAAGAAATGGCTTGTTAGGCTCAAGGGGGTTTACTAGGGGTTAATAGTGGAGGTAGGCTTTTCATGGCATGAGTGGGTTAATCCTAAGTGCCTTAATCATTTTGACATATCAAATCAAATGGTGTGGTCTCGACATACATAATCAAGCAAGTTCTAGAATAACAGTTCAATACTGACGCACTCAGAGTAATAATAAAAATAAGCATGAAAAGAATTAATAGATGCTCAAAAGGCTCAAAAATCTCAAAAAAATTATGGCTTCTTGATGTTTAACAACTTGTGAATTCCAACTCAAAGTAATACCTAAACTTTGGGGAAACAGCCTAAGATTTTAAATCCTTAAAAATCAACTCATCATGCTTGATTCTCTAATGTCTTAAAGTTTAAACAACCAATGCATAATTGCCTATGTTTTAATTCAAGATATATCAATCAAAATCATAAATCAATTGAAATTTATCCTAAATATGATATGAGAGCTTTTCAATAGAACAAGGCAGTCATTCAGGGATTTTTCTGATAATGAAATAAATACCCCCCACACTTAAGATTGTACATTGTCCTCAATGTACAAAGATAGATATTAGAGTATAAAAATAAGATAGGGAGAGAAGTAAAACTTCCTGTATGATGAATTCCTCAAACTTGAGTTCTAGAGAGTAATCGGTTCGAGGGTGGGGGAGGATAATCCCGCGGTCGTAGAAGTTCATTAGGCCATAAGTCCTGCGCCAAAAGGATATTATCTCTAGTGGTAGCTATGGTCGTGGGCGAGCAGGACATGACAGTCGTGGAGAACCTTTCCCGGTGGAGTTTTAGTTCCTATGTGATGATGAACTTAAGAGCTCTATATAACTGTGATAAAACCAAGAACTTTTTAGAGGATATTAGGAAGAATGATTACTCAAAAAGAAATAACTGAAATTAATAATTAAAAATAAAATTTCTAAAATCTAATAAAAATAAAAAGTAGTTTTAATAAAAATTAAAAACAGAAAATAATAAATAAATGTTTTTAAACATCTTCATCACTGGATGGTTCGCGAGGTGGGACTGGCGATGAGATGTGGATGTGCTGACAAATCTGCTGTAGAGTAGCATCAATGCTGTCAAATCGTTGAAAACACTGCTGCTCGAATCGATTGAGGCGCTCAGAGATGTCAGCATATGAAGCCGCCGTATGCTAAGAGATCATCCTCATGCTAAGCATGCTCGAGATGCCTTATGGAGACATCTGGCCGATGAGGGTGAGGGATGATTCTTGGGCCATGGTGTTGAAGAGCCCAAAGTGTCACGCCAGTCGAGTCACGTAGGGGCCAATGGAGATGACCCCCTTTCGATGCTGCTCCATCTGGTGCTGAATCGCGAGGCTGATGAAATAGGCAAGGTCGATGACGTGCCCGTGCGACATGCACCATAAAAAGTAGGCGTCCTGAGTGTTGATGACGCCAGTGCTCTCTTGCCTCCTTGTAATCGTGTGAGCCAAAATTGCTTGTAGCTACCTCAGGGATGGTGGGAGAACTGATGCCTTGGAGCGGCTAGGATTGTAGAAAGCTACGCCAAGGGCCAAAGTGTGCCAGCACTTTGAAGGAGAGAAATGTATATGGCGAGTGAGAACATCTAAGTCATTCTCTTCCTTGAACTCCTCCGTATATAAACCCAATGTCGTACTGAATTCTGGGACGTTGAGCTAGCGGACTAATCTGCCTAGGCAAAATTGCATCGTGCCGGGATTATCGTAGTTCGTCATTATGGTCTGGAGATAGAACCTTGAGCATAGTTCTATCGTGAGCTCGAGGTATGTTGGTTCGATGATCCCAAATAACAGCTCCCAAGGGTCGGTGGTTAAGAGGGCCCAAATCGTATCAGCCAACTGAATTTGTTCTACGGTGGCCCAGTCAATGCAGCGGCCTGCAATTAAAGGTCGGGATCGAAGTATCTAGAAAATTTCTTCTTGGGGCCCACGGGGAAACTATAGGAAGGGGTGACAAATTTTCGCAGTTGGACCCGTAGAAGATGACGCTCCCTTCCGTTTCTTGGAAGCAAGGACAGCTGCCTTCTTTCCTCGTGAAGACGACATTAAAAGCCTGTAATAAATAGAATAGTAATAGGTAAACAAATTTGAAGAAGTAAAAAGTAATGAATTTGAACTAACTATTTTAGCCAAGACTACTAATATGAAGCAAACTCAACCAAAATAACAATGAGAATGAGAATAGAAATGTAATGAGTATGAGGTTTTCCTAATCTCAATTTAACACAGAATGTATGATAACTAACCTAGGAATGCAAATTAAATGATAGACATTGGCATGGTAATAGCATGAGAAGCAGTATAATAATGTCATGACTAACTTAAGACTTCAAATTAAATGATAGAATAATGAGCAAAATGAAGAATAGTTCAAAAGATATGAAGATTATGTTGATACTAAGCATTAGAAATAAGTAAAATAGAAGTGAAATGAGTAAACAAACGCTAGGGCAGAGAGATTGAGCGTGAAAAATAGAGTGGGAAGCGGCACACGGGCGTGGTAGGGAGGCTGTGTGAAGTTGCAGCGGCTAGGGTTAGGGTTTTTGAATGGGGAAGAAAGTGAAAAGTGTAGGGTATTTATAGATTTTGGGCCACCGACCATGGCACACTCTTGTGTTCCCCAATTTTTGACATTGTGTTTCGCGTTTTTCCTATTTGATTTGTCCCACGCCCATGTACCTCGGGCGTGTGGGTTCACACGGCTGTGTCGCACGACCGTGTCTAGCTTCGTTCACTTTTCCCACGCCCGTGTCAATCTAACAGGTTCGACCACGGGCGTGTCACATGCCCGTGCTAGTTTTTCAGTTTCAACCACGGGTCTTCTACACGGGCGTGTGACACGCCCGTGTTGTTTTGGCAGGCTCGACCACGGCTATGTCGCACGGCCGTGGCATTTTATCGCAGCCCATTTTTGGGGAAATCCTTGCCCTATTTTTACACGGCCATAAGCACGCCCGTGTGATTGGCCGTGTCTCTATGGAAAACCTGTGTTCGAGAGCTTCGTTAGTAAGTTAGATGTTAAAGACTAAATTTTTAAAAAAATTAAGACAGTTAGTGCTCGGGTTGCCACCCGAGAAGCGCTTATTTATAGTCTAAGCTCAACTTACCTCTCTGTTGAATGATCATGGTGGTTCGAGTAGTTTATACTCCTCATTCCTGCTATCAATATTAAAATAAGGTTTTAAATGGGTGTTGTTTACCTTGAAAGTGCCAACTTGGGATGACTCACCTCCACCGTACTGAATGGAAAAATGTTGAGTACCGTAAAAGGGATTTCTTTATTTGGTGTGGTAGTGACAATGTGGGCATCTACGGCATCTAATAAGACTTTATCTCCAATTTTAAGTTGATTTGGAGAGGTATTGAGCTCGTCTTGGTGTAGTTTCGGTTTATCGTGTGTTCTCGGTTTATGTGTTCGCCATTCATCTAGCTCTTCTATTTGCAGCCTTCATGCTTCATGAATAGATCCTTTACTATTGTTTAAGAGTAGCTCATGTACTTCCTTCAGACTTATCTCCTGCAAAGTGGGTTGTATCATGTGGTCAGTTTTAACAGAATGGTTTAGATGATCACATTCAATTTCTGACGTGTTGTCAGAATTGCGAGCTTGAAGGGTGAGTGTTTTGTCTCCTAGGCGAAGCGTGAGCTCACCTGTGCCAACATCAATAATTGTTTTAGCAGTTGCTAAAAAGGGCCTTCCCAGAATTAAAGGAGTGTTGCTATCCTCCTCTATGTCTAAAACAATGAAGTCAACGAGAAATATAAACTTATCGATTTTTACTAGCACATATTCAATAATACCCCTAGGAAATCTTATAGTTTTATCTGCTAGTTGAATGCTCATCCTAGTTTGTTTGGGTTTCCCGAGACCTAGTTGCTTAAACATTTTATAAGGCATGACGTTGATACTAACTACCAATTAAGCAAGGAATTGTAAAACTCCCTGGATCTTTTAGTTTGTTCAGTAGCTTATTTTTCAAAATAGCTGAGCACACTGCGTTTAACTCCACATGCGATGCCTCGTCCAACTTTCGCTTATTTGCTAAAAGCTCTTTTAAGAATT
The DNA here is from genome assembly GCF_007990345.1 of Gossypium hirsutum. Taxonomy (NCBI): domain Eukaryota; kingdom Viridiplantae; phylum Streptophyta; class Magnoliopsida; order Malvales; family Malvaceae; genus Gossypium; species Gossypium hirsutum. Next base: position 58,063,553 of record NC_053436.1, on the reverse strand, counting down.
TCATTGCATTTGGCATCTGCGATAGGGCTTCAATAAATGGTAAGTTAATATGTAATTTTTTTAAGAGTTTAAGGAATTTACCAAATTGTTCATCTGGGCGATCTTTCCTTGTCACGTTGGGGTATGGCACACAAGGTTTACATTCGACCTTCACCGTTTTGTTTTTATTGTTATCTACCTCACCTTGACCTTTACTTACCACAGTTTCTTGCCTCGATTCTGGTTCAGGCTCAACAACTCCTTCTTCATCTTGAATATTAATTACGTTTAGCTGTTCCCTTGGGTTGGGTTCAGTATTACTTGGCAAGCTACCTTGTGGTCATTTGGAAATTAGTTTGGAAAGCTGGCCTATCTGAGTTTTGAGCCCTTGGATCGACGCTTGTTGATTTTTAAGTGCTGTCTCGGTGTTCTGGAAATGAGTTTTTGATTTCGAAATAAACTTTGAGAGCATCTTTTCAATGTTCGGCTTCTTTTCCTGTTAGTAGGGTGGTTGTTGGTAGCCTGGAGGTGGTTGTGGTATTTGATTTCCTTGACCGCTCCACAAGAAATTGGGGTGGTTCCTCCAACCTGCATAGTAAGTGTTACTATATGAATTGTTTTGAGGTCGAAGATTATTACCCATGTAGTTTAATTGCTCGTTATCCATGTTGTAGTCATAAGGTTGGTATTTCGAATGGTTTGTTCCACCTCCACTTGCTTCGCACTACATTACTGGCTGAACCTGTGAAGAACTAAGAAAACCATCAATCTTTTTATTTAAGAGTTCTACCTGATTAGAGAGCATGGTGACCAAATCAACGTTATAAACACCAATTGTTTTCATTGGCTTTGTCCTCATGACTTGCCACTGATAGTTATTCAGTGACATCTCCTCTATAAACTCATAGGCATCTTCAGGTGTTTTATTATTGATGGTTCCACCAACAGCTGCGTCAACCATTTGTCGAGTCGAAGGATTCAAGTCATTATGGAACGTTTGAACCTGTAGCCAAAGCGGTAATGTAACAGCCCGATTTAGACCCTAATTGGAACGGAGGTTTCGAGACCACGAATCTGAGTTAGAAAAATATTTAAAAATTATTTTCTATGTTTATTTTATGTGAATTTATATCTGTAAAATTTTCGTGATTTAATTTTATCGTTTGGGTATCCGATTAAATAAAAGGGCTTAATCGCGTAAATTGAAAAATTTGGTAGTGTAACATATAAAGGGGCCGAATTGTTAGTGGCTTTTAAAAGTGAAGGATTTATGTTGTAAATAACCCATAATTATATTAGTGGGACGGTTAAGACTTATATCATGTGATTTTTATATTAAAAAAAGTTATAAAAGTAATTCAATCATTATAAAATATATAATATAAACATAAAATAAAGTTTACATATTTGTCATAGTTATTTTTCATTGCTGAATATAAGTTAAAAGAAAAAAAGAAAGAATAAGCTAGGGTTCGGCCTATTTGGAAGTTCAATCAAGGTTTGTTTTCTTGTCAGTTTTTGATAATTTTTACGTTTTTGAGATCGTTGCTTCGAGTACTACAAAGCCCATGCTTAATTTTTTGATTTTGATGAATATTTTGAGTTGTGCCATTGTTGATAGCTTGTGATTTTTTTTGTTTGATGATGAAAAATGAAAGATATGTTTTAGATTAACATATTTTGTATTGGAGTTTTTGATGATTTTGAGTAATTAGGAGTAAAATTGCAAAAATAATAATTTGAGGGACTAAAATCTGAAATAAATCGAATATATGGACTTGTTTGAGAGTGGGTAAAAATCGGCCCAACATAAGTATAGAGAAATTTGGTGTATTTTGTATTTTGTGCAATAGGGTTTAAATTGTAAAAATTGTAAATGTCAGGGGTAAAATGGTAATTTGGCTATTTATGTGCTTTTAGACTAAATTGAATGAAAATATGTTTGAATGAGCTTAATTTGAATATTTTTAGATCAAGAACTAAAGAAATCAGATTTGGATTGGGGAAAAACGAAAGTTGTCGACTAGCCGCCCGATTTCATTTTGTACCGTCCGAGATAAGTTTATAAGCAAATAGACGTGTTTATTTGGTAATTAAATGTTATTTTTATATGCTGTTATGAAATGTAGAATTTTTAATATGTTACGGCCGAAAATGATTAAATTTGACTACTACATTTTCGAGTTCGATTCGACCGAGTTACGACGTCCGACAGTCTCGTATGAACCTTAAGAATAGTTAGGATACATATGTCATGGCATAGGATTCTGATATATGTGTGCGAGTAAGACCATGGCATCGTTATGTGAGTCCGATATGTGACTAGATGTAAGACCACGTTTAGGATGTTGGCATTGTACGACTTGTGTGATTATCCGAGTGTCCTATCCAATTCCGAATGGTTCATCGGGCAAAAGTAAATTGGATACGAGTGTGTATTACGAGTTAAACGGCCAGGTATGAATTAGTTTGTTGGCTATTAATGATAATATAAGTTTATACTTAATATTTGTTTGTTCATGTGAAGTTTATATTAATAAATTTAAGTGCTGTTGGTATGTGAATTCGGCTTTGTGATTTTAAAAGTTAATCATCAAGAAATGATTCATAATTATATGCAAGTGTGTGATTATATATATAAATGGCCCTGTTGGTGATATACATATATATATAAATATTTATGCGATATTATATTGTAATTTACTAGCTTATGTAAAAAGTATATGCAGGTTTGATTATAATATAATTAGTTGTTTGGAAAGTTGTAAGATAATAAGACAATTTGGCCTTTTGACCATTTGGCCTAGTTAATGTCCATGTGCGAATGTATACATGGGGATTTATATACAAGTTTTAAGTCGAGATTGATTAGTATATAGTTTTTATTTACAATGTATTAGCCTAATTGAGTGGAACACTTTGTTAGGTCAATTATTTTCTTATGACTTGCTAAGCTATAATAGCTTATCGTGTGTATATTTGTTTCTATTTTTTTTTAGATTTTGGAAATCAAGTTATCAGCTCGGGAATCGTCAGCGAGGCTTATCACACTATCTACTATGTTGGGTACCTTTATAAATTAAATGCAAATTATGGCATGTATAGACTAAAGTGTGCTTGACTTGATGAATTTTGGTTTTGTATAAAAGCCATGTAAAAATGGCTAAACCTTTAAGTTGAATTGGGTTATGTTATGTATAGGCTATGTCTATCTTGATTTTATAGTTACGTGTTAGAATATTTAAAATGTTACTATAGGTATTATATGCTTGAAAATGGTTTGCTTATTATGTCTAAATTTGGTCTTACATGTTCTTGGTTAAAAGATTTAATGAGCTTGATTGATGATAAAATTGCCAGTGGGAACTTGGATTGGTATGTGGTGTTAGGTGAATAAATTCGGTTATGAGAATAAAATAATAATATGTATTTAGTGTATTATATAATAATTGGTGATAGAACTGTAAAATGTGGAACGAATAAAAAGTGTTGGATAGATATATATTAGCTTAGTTGGCTGCGCAATATGTACATGTTTATTATTAGTATATTTGGCCATAGTGCAATGTACTAAACATTTAGATGCGATTACTTATTAAATTATAAAATGTAATTATATGATTAGACATAGTTACTAGGAATCTGCTTTTAATGTTAAACCATGGATGACAATAAATGATCAATAATTAAGTTATCCAAATATTGACTACTACTTTGCCATTTAATACGTAACTTTAGGTATATATATATAAGTGTATTTTTAATGCTGTGTGCATAAATTGATTAAATTTGCTAGACCAAATATTTATATTGTAATGATTATAGTAGGTATGAATAATCTATACTGACATCAATTGGACGTTTAAATTTTCCTTATAGGTTTATGTTGTCATGGTCGGTTATAACTACTTATATGTTTAAAAGTATATAAAGAGTGAAACAAACTGCCTTAATGTATTACTTATGAATACTTTAATACTTAAATTGTAATGCCATACAAATAGATAAAACAAAGAAATAATAATGAAATATATATATTAAATTTAGTGCAACCTGTGCATACACGTGACATATGTAATCCTTAAGTTAAATGATTAATATTGATGCCATAGATATGTTCCATGTTTCATGTATGAAATAAATATTTAAATTTGTATGTACATTTTATATTATACATTATTTGTGATGTATTGTGTATTTCAATTTATTTTAAGATTTGATAATGAGTTGAGTTATGAACTTATATGTGATCTGAATTTTGATTTAAAATTTATAAACAACGTTTGTTTGAATAATAGTTTAATTGGTAATACCTCATAACCCTAATCTAGTGATGGATATGGGTTAAAGGTGTTACATTTTATTGGTATCAGAGCTATGGTTTAGTCGGTTCCAGGACTAACGTAGCATGTGTGAGTTTAGCTATACATGTCATAATTATATACTGCGATAGTGTGATAACTTCTGACATTTGAAACGTGTTTTCATAGAGTAAATAGATCCCGACAGAGCTGTAGCTGATGATGTCGAGAGTGTTGCGCCTGCTCCCGCGCAAGGGACAGCGCAGGCTGATTCTCGACCGACTTCGAGTAATCAAGAAAGTGAGGCTAAACAAGCCTTTTATCAAATGATGAATGACTGGTTCACTCAATATATCCGGACTAACCCGACTGTACAACAACCTCGACCCCTGACTAATCAATCTTCGATGCCTGCTATACCTCAAGTAAGTGATCCGTTACGATTGAGTAGACCACTTGTTGATAAAATTAGAAAACATGGGGCTGAAGAGTTTAAAGCCACTGATGAAGATGACGCTGAGCGGGCTGAGTTCTGGCTTGATAATACCATTCGTGTGTTTGATGAGTTGTCTTGTACTCCTGATGAATGTTTGAAATGTGCTATATCCCTACTTCGAGACATAGCATACCACTGGTGGAATACCCTAGTATCAATAGTTTCGAGAGAGTAGGTGACTTGGGAATTCTTTCAGACTGAGTTTCGTAAGAAATATATCAGTCAGAGATTTATTGACCAGAAGCGTAAAGAATTTCTGGAGCTGAAACTGGGTCAGATGACTGTGACAGAATATGAGCGAAAATTTGTGAGACTCAGTCGGTATGCTCGAGAGTGTGTTTCTACTGAGACCATAATGTGTAAAAGATTTGAAAATGGGCTGAATGAAGACATTAAGCTATTTGTTGGCATACTTGAGATAAAAGAATTTGTGGTACTTGTTGAGCGAGCCTGTAAAGCTGAGGAACTCGGGAAAGAGAAAAAGAAAGCTGATTTTGAAGCTAGAGACTTGCGTAAGAGATCATTTAGCAGGTCAGTTCAGTCGACACCAAAGAAGTTTCGAGATTATTTTAGCCGTTCTAAAGCCACTTCAGGTTACTCCAGACCAGATCAGAATAGACCACCGATGAGTTCGAGAGCTACCTCTGTAGCGAGTGTGGGTAATGTCATATCCAATCAGCCCGAGTGTAAACACTGTGGTAAATGACACCCCAACAGTTGCAGGTTGCATGATCGGGTCTGTTTTAAATGTAGATCGACAGATCATTACATTTGAGATTGTCCAATGTTAGTTGAAGAAAATCCAGTACGGAATACGAGATCGGGTAACATTGCAGCCTGAGGTAGACCACCCAGAAATGCTGGTAATACGAGTGGTAGTCAGAGAGGGACTAAAGATAAGGCAATCAGATCTGAGGCTCGCACACCTGCCAGAGCCTATGCTATATGTGCACGAAAGGAGGCTTCATCCCCAGATGTTATTACTGGTACATTTACTCTCTATGATACTAATGTAATTGCATTGATTGATCCTGGTTCTACTCATTCTTATGTGTGTGAGACATTAGTATTCAATAAGACTCTACCTGTTGAGTCTACTGAGTTTGTGATTAGAGTGTCAAACCCCTTGGGCCGGTGTGTTATGGTTGATAAAGTGTGTAAGAATTGTCCTTTAATGGTTCGAGATTTATGCTTTCCGGCTAATTTGATGTTGCTGCCATTTGATGAGTTCGATATAATTCTAGGAATGGATTGGCTAACTTTACATGATGCTGTTGTGAATTGCAAAAGAAAGACCATTGATCTACGGAGCCAGAATGATGAAGTTATCCGAATTGAATCTAGTGATTTGTATGGTTTACCAGCAGTGATATCTTCGACGCTAGCTCAAAAATATGTGAGAAAAGGGTGTGAAGCCTATTTAGCTTATGTGCTCAACAGTAAAGTGGCTGAAAGAAACATTGAATCAGTACCTGTTGTATGTGAGTATATGAATGTGTTTCCAGAAGAATTACCGGGTTTGCCGCCTATTCAAGAAATAGAATTTGGTATTGAGTTAATACCTGGGACGACTCTGATATCCATAGCTCCGTACGGAATGGCACCTACAGAATTAAAGGAATTGAAAACTTAGTTGCAAGAATTGACAGATAAAGGTTTCGCGCGACCGGGTTTCTCTCCGTGGGGTGCACCTGCGTTGTTTGTGAAAAAGAAAGATGGAACTATGAGAATGTGCATTGATTACAGACAGCTTAATAAGGTGATTGTAAAGAATAAGTATCCGTTGCCACGGATTGATGATCTGTTCGATCAACTAAAAGGGGCTACAGTATTTTTGAAGATAGATTTGAGATCAGGCTACTATCAGTTACGAGTTAAGGATTCAGAGGTGCCAAAGACTGCTTTCAGAACGAGGTACGGACACTATGAGTTTTTGGTTATGTCTTTCAGACTCACTAATGCACCTTCTGTTTTCATGGATTTGATGAATCGGATCTTCAGACCGTATCTGGACCGGTTTGTGGTTGTGTTTATAGATGACATTCTGATCTACTCTCGTAGTGAAGGTGAACATGCTGAACATTTGAGACTTGTATTGCAGACGTTGCGAGATAAGCAGTTGTATGTGAAATTCAATAAATGTGAGTTCTGGTTAAGTGATGTTAGTTTTTTGGGTCATGTAGTATCATCATCGGGTATTCGGGTTGATCCGAGCAAAATTTTAGCTATACTGGATTGGAAACCTCCGAAGAATGTTTCTGAAGTCCGAAGCTTTCTAGGACTTGCCGGTTATTATAGACAGTTCGTGAAAGGTTCCTCTATGATTGCAGCCCCGATGACAAAGCTATTACAAAAAGATGTTAAGTTCAAGTGGTCAGAGAAGTGCCAGAAAAGCTTCGATCAGTTGAAAGCCCTTTTGACAGAAGCTCAAGTGCTAGTTTAGCCAAAATTGGGTAAAGAATCTGTTATTTATAGTGATGCATCATTAAACGGTTTGGGCTGTGTTTTGATGTAGGAAGGCAGAGTGATAGCTTATGCCTCGAGACAATTAAAGCCACATGAAAAGAACTATCCCGGAACTAGCAGCCATTGTGTTCGCATTAAAAATTTGGCGTCACTATCTGTTCGGTGAGAAATGTCATATTTATTTTGATCATAAAAGCCTGAAATATTTGATGACTCAGAAAGATCTGAATTTGAGACAACGTCGATGGTTGAAATTGCTAAAACACTACGAACTTGTGAGTGACTATCACCTGGGAAAGGCTAACGTTGTTGCTGATGCTTTAAGTCGAAAGTCACTGTTTGCCTTGCGAGCAATGAATACGCATATGGCTATGTCAGATGGTGGTTCGATAGTAGCTGAATTGAAAGCTAGACCATTATTTGTTCAACAAATATGTGATGCCCAGAAGGTTAATAATGAATTGATCGCAAAACAAGCTCAATGTGAGACGGATGTTGATTTAGAGTTCAGGGTTGATGCTGATGACTGTTTGAGATTCAAGGACCGGATATGTGTTCCGAGGAATACAAAGTTGATCCAGATGATTTTGAATGAAGCACATAGTAGTCAGTTATCTGTCCACCTAGGTAGTACAAAGATGTATAATGATCTGAAACAGCTTTACTGATGGCATGGTATGAAGCGAGACATCTCTGAATTTGTTACAAGATGTTTAGTCTGTCAACAGGTAAAAGCCAAGCATCAGGTACCTTCAGGGTTACTTCAGCCAATTTTGATACCAGAATGGAAGTGGGACAGAGTCACGATGGATTTTGTATCTGGTTTACCGTTGACACCGAGCAAGAAAGATGCAATCTGGGTTGTTGTTGATAGATTGACTAAGTCGGCTCATTTTGTTCTGATACGTATAGACTATTCACTTGATAAGCTAGCTGAATTGTATGTTTCTCGGATTGTGAGACTACATGGTGTGCCTATATCCATTCTTTCGGATCGAGATCCGAGGTTTACATCGCGGTTTTGGAAGAAACTACAAGATGCACTAGGTACGAAATTACATTTTAGCATTGCTTTCCATCCACAAACAGATGGCCAGTCTAAGCGAATCATTCAGATACTTGAGGATATGTTAAGATGTTGTATTCTCAAGTTTGAAGGTACGTGGGAACAATACTTACCTCTGATTGAATTCGCATATAATAATAGCTACCAATCGAGCATCAAAATGGCACCTTACGAGGCTTTGTACGGCCGTAAATGTCGTATAGCATTATACTAGACTGAACTTGGTGAAGATAAGATACACGGGGTTGACTTGATTAGAGAGACTGAACAGAAAGTGAAAGTGATCCGTGAAAGTTTGAAAACAACATCGGATCATCAGAAATCTTATGCGGACTTGAAACGTAAAGATATAGAGTTTCAGATTGGAGACAAAGTTTTCTTGAAAGTCTCACCGTGGAAGAAAATACTCAGGTTTGGTCGTAAAGGAAAATTGAGTCCGAGATTTATTGGGCCGTATGAGGTAATAGAGCGTATTGGACCAGTTGCTTACAGTGTATCGTTGCAACCTGAGTTAGAAAAGATTCACAATGTATTCCACGTTTCGATGCTTCGGAGGTATCGATTTGATCCTTCTCATGTGATCAGTCCGTCTGAGATTGAAATTTAGCCTGATATGACCTACGAAGAAGAACCGGTTCGTATTTTAACTCGTGAGAGTAAAGAGTTACGGAATAAAAAGATCTCGTTAGTTAAAGTATTATGGCATAAGCATGGAGTTGAGGAAGCAACATGAGAGCTAGAAGATACAATGAAAGAACGTTATCCAAACCTATTCACTGGTAAGATTTTCGGGGACGAAAATCCCTAAGGGGGGAGAGTTGTAACAGCCCGATTTAGACCCTAATTGGAACGGTGGTTTCGGGACCACGAATCCTAGTCAGAAAAATATTTAAAAGTTATTTTCTATGTTTATTTTATGTGAATTTATATCTGTGAAATTTTTGTGATTTAATTTTATCGTTTGGGTATCCGATTAAATAAAAGGGCTTAATCGCGTAAATTGAAAATTTTGGTAGTTTGATATATAAAGGGGCCGAATTGTTAGTGGCATTTAAAAGTGAAGGATTTATGTTGTAAATAACCCATAATTATATTATTGGGACGGTTAAGACTTATATCATGTGATTTTTATATTAAAAAAAAGTTATAAAAGTAATTCAATTATTATAACATATATAATATAAACATAAAATAAAGTTTACATATTTGTCTTAGTTATTTTTCATTGCCGAATATAAGGTAAAAGAAAAGAAGAAATAATAAGCTAGGGTTCGGCCTATTTGGAAGTTCAATCAAGGTTTGTTTTCTTGTCAGTTTTTGATAATTTTTACATTTTTGAGATCGTTGCTTCGAGTACTACAAAGCCCATGCTTAAATTTTTGATTTTGATGAATATTTTGGGTTGTGCCATTGTTGATAGCTTGTGATTTTTGTTGTTTGATGATGAAAAATGAAAGATATGTTTTAGATTAACATATTTTGTATTGGAGTTTTTGATGATTTTGAGTAATTAGGAGTAAAATTGCAAAAATAATAATTTGAGGGACTAAAATCCAAAATAAATCGAATATATGGACTTGTTTGAGAGTGGGTAAAATTCGGTTAACATAAGTATAGAGAAATTTGCTGTATTTTGTATTTTGTGCAATAGGGATTAAATTGTAAAAATTGTAAATGTCAAGGGTAAAATGGTAATTTGGCTATTTATGTGCTTTTAGACTAAATTGAATGAAAATATGTTTGAATGAGCTTAATTTGAATATTTTTAGATCAAGAACTAAAGAAATCGGATTTAGATCAGGGAAAGACGAAAGTTGTCAACTAGCTGCCCGATTTCATTTTGTACCGTCCGAGGTAAGTTTATAAGCAAATAGACGTGTTTATTTGGTAATTAAATGTTATTTTTATATGCTGTTATGAAATGTAGAATTTTTAATATGTTATGGCCGAAAATGATTAAATTTGACTACTACACTTCCGAGTTCGATTCGACCGAGTTACGATGTCCGAAAGTCCTGTATGAACCTTAGGAATAGTTAGGATACATATGTCATGACGTAGGATTCCAATATATGTGTACGAGTAAGACCATGGCATCGTTATGTGATTCTGATATGTGTTTGCGAGTAAGACCCTGTCTGGGAAAGTGGCATCGATACGTGACTACATGTAGGACCACGTCTGGGACGTTGGCATTGTACGACTTGTGTGATTATCCGAGTGTCCTATCCAATTCCGAATGGTTCATTGAGCAAAGGTAAATTGGATACGAGTGTGTATTACGAGTTAAATGGTCAGGTATGAATTAGTTTGTTGGCTATTAATGATAATATAAGTTTATACTTAATATTTGTTTGTTCATGTGAAGTTGATATTAATAAATTTAAGTGTTGTTGGTATGTGATTTCGGCTTTGTGATTTTAAAAGTTAATCATCAAGAAATGATTCATAATTATATGCAAGTGTGTGATTATATATATAAATGGCCGTGTTGGTGATATACATATATATATAAATATTTATGCGATATTATATTGTAATTTACTAGCTTATGTAAAAAGTATATGTAGGTTTGATTATAATATAATTAGTTGTTTGGAAAGTTGTAAGATAATAAGATAATTTGGCCTTTTGACCATTCAGCCTAGTTAATGTCCATGTGCGAATGTATACATGGGGATTTATATCCAGGTTTTAAGCCGAGATTAAATGGTATATAGTTTTTATTTACAATTTATTAGCCTAATTGAGTGGAACACTTTGTTAGGTCAATTATTTGCTTATGACTTGCTAAGCTATAATAGCTTACCGTGTGTATATTTGTTTCTATTTTTTTTAGATTTTGGAAATCAAGTTATCAACTCGGGGATCGTCAGCGAGGCTTATCATACTATCTATTATTTTGGGTACCTTTATAAATTAAATGCAAATTATGGCATGTATAGACTAAAGTATGCTTGACTTGATGAATTTTGGTTTTGTATAAAAGCCATGCGAAAATGGCTAAACCTTTAAGTTGAATTGGGTTATGTTAAGTATGGGCTATGTCTATCTTGATTTTATAATTAATTGTTAGAATATTTAAAATGTTACTATGGGTATTATATGCTTGAAAACGGTTTGCTTACGATGTCTAAATTTGGTCTTACATGTTCTTGGTTAAAAGATTTAATGAGCTTGATTGATGATAAAATTGCCAGTGGGAACTTGGATGGGTATGTGGTATTAGGTGAATAAATTCGGTTATGAGAATAAAAGAATAATATGTATTTAGTGTATTATATAATAATTGGTGATAGAAATGTAAAATGTGGAACGAATAAAAAGTGTTGGATAGATATATATTAGCTTAGTTGGCTGCGCAATATGTACATGTTTATTATTAGTATATTTGGCCATAGTGCAATGTATTAAACATTTAGATGTGATTACTTATTAAATATATAATGTAATTATATCATTAGACATAGTTACTAAGAATTTTCTTTTAATGTTAAATCATGGATGACATTAAATGATTAATAATTAAGTTATCCAAATATTGACTGCTACTTTGCCATTTAATACGTAACTTTAGGTAGATATATATAAGTGTATTTTTAATGGTGTGTGCATAAATTTATTAAATTTGCTAGACCAAATATTTATATTGTAATGATTATAGTAGGTATGAATAATCTTTACTGACATCAATTGGACGTTTAAATTTGCCTTATAGGTTTGTGTTGTCATGGTCGGTTATAACTACTTATATGTTTACAAGTATATAAAGAGTGAAACAAACTGCCTTAATGTATTACTTATGAATACTTTAATACTTAAAGTTGTAATGCCATACAAATAGATAAAACAAAGAAATAATAATGAAATATATATATTAAATTTAGTGCAACCTGTACATACACGTGACATATGTATTCCTTAAGTTAAATGATTAATATTGATGCCATAGATGTGTTCCATGTTTCGTGTATTAAATAAATATTTAAATTTGTATGTACATTTTATATTATACATTATTTGTGATGTATTGTGTATCTCAATTTATTTTAAGATTTGATAATGATTTGAGTTATGAGCTTATATGTGATCTGAATTTTGATTTAAAATTTAAAAACAATGTTTGTATGAATAATAGTTTAATTGGTAATACCTCATAACCCTACTATGGTGACGGATATGGGTTAAAGGTGTTACAGGCAACCCATGGTGAGGGCACCTTCTCAAAAGTTCCTTGTATCTCTCCTATGCATCGTAGAGTTTTTCTAAATCCATCTGCACAAAAGAAGAGATATCATTAAGTAATTTAGTCGTTTTAGCCGGCGGAAAATATTTTAGTAAAATTTTTCGGTCATTTGTTCCCATGTAGTAATTGACCCTTGTGGTAACGAGTTCAACCACTGTTTAGCTTTGTTCCTCAATGAAAAAGGGAATAACCGAATATGAATGACATCATCAGAGACACCATTAATTTTAAATGTATCGCATAGTTCTAAGAAGTTGGCTAAATGAGCGTTGGGATCCTCATCCTGCAAACCATCAAATTGAACAAATTGCTGTATCATTTTAATAGTGTTAGGTTTTATTTCAAAATTATTTGCAGCTACAGCAGGTCTAACTATGCTTGATTCAGTTCCTGTAAAAGAAGGTTTAGCATAATCATACATAGTGCGTGGAGTAGGATTTTGATTAACCGCAATTGCAAGAGGTAACTTATTGCCTTGGTTTTCAGCCATCTCTTCAGTTGGGGGTTGAGTATCGTCTTCTTGTTCGTTCTCTGTGTATCTTAAGCTTAGCCTTATTTCTCTTTGATTTCTGCGAACTGTACGATCGATTTCTTCGTCAAAAACTAATGGCCCTGACGGGTTTGTTCTAGTCATAAACTATAAAAAACTGCCAAGAGAAGGAAAAAGTAAATTAATAAATAATAATAAAAATTAAATTAAATTAAATTGCAAAAAAAAAATAAATGGCCAAAGTAATAAAAATTGAGCGTTCCTAATATCTTAGTTCCCTGGCAACGGCGCCAAAAACTTGATCGTTGATTTCATGATAGGTTTTAAATATTTATAATTACTCATTCTTGAACTAACTATTATCGTGGTGTAGGCAAGTGTACCTATCGAACAGTAGTATAGTTTTAGCAAGACTGGATTGTCGAACCCAAAGGAACTAAAAGTACTAGTAATAACTGTCTTTTTATTATCTAGCCTAAGAATAAAGAGGTTTTTGTTTTAACTAACTAATTATCTAAACTAAGAATGCACAGAGAATGGACTTGGGGAATTGCTTTTGGAAAAATCGATTGAATGAAGACAATACCTAAGGAAAAATCCACCTAGACTGTACTTGTTATTCTGGCTCTGAATCGGATGATTTATTCATTTAACTTGTTCGGTAGAGATCCCTGAGTTATGTTATTATCCCTATTCAAGACTAATAACGTCTAATCCCTAGATTGAATAATCGAGACTTTTCTCTAATTAACACTCTAGGTTGCATTAACTCGATCTATGGATCACCTTATTAGGTTTCACCCTAATCCAGCAAAATCTTGTCACCCTATGTCTAGGCGCGCAATCAACTCCGCTTAATTATGAAAAATGTACTCTTAGACAGGGTCTATTCCTCCTCTGAATAAGAGCTTATCTTGAATCGGTATCCTAGGATATCAAAACAAGAATTAAGAACATATAATTAAGAACAAATCAAATATTTATCATACAATTCAGAAAATAATAATAAGATTCATCTTAGGTTTCATTCCCCTTAGCTATTTAAGGGATTTAGTTCATAACTAAATAAGAAAACATCTAAGAATAATAAAGAATACAAAACATAAACAAAACCCAAAACTCCTGAAGGGGAATTGAGGAGAGACCTTTAGTCTTGATTATGAATCCGATTTCTGAGATGAATCACTCGGCTTTCTTGGAGTAATTCCTTACCCCCTACTCTGTCCTCCTATTTTTTTCCTCCTTTATGGTGTATTTATAGGCTTTGGAATGCCTAAGAGCCCTCAAAATTAGCCTTTTTCGAATTGGACTCAACTTGGGCTCGGTAGTGACACGCCAGTGTGACATGCCCGTGTGCGATTACTTCAAGCTGTGCTCGAGCCTGCCAAAATGACACGGGTGTGTGGTATGCCTGTGTGAGGAGGTCTAGGCCGTGTTGATTTCTTACGTTTTCCCATTTTATTCGTTTTTGGCCCGTTTCTCATTCCTTTCGCTCTCCTATGCCCTCCTAAGTGTAAAACATGAAATTAAAGCATTAGGGGCATCGAATTCACCAATTCTAATGGAAAATCATCCATAAAATGCTTTAAACATGGGGTAAAAATATGTATAAATTACGGTTTATCAACAATGCCATGGTTATTTCATGAATATAAGAATGGTGAATTTGTAAGCATGAATGATATTACGGTCATTATCCACGACGATACGAACAAGTACGATGAAGATGCTCTGTGCAATGAGAAAAACCCCATTTCAACCTTAGGAATTGTTTAGGATACAAGTGACATGTCACTAGGAATTAAGAAATCTGAGCTCGTTGAGTGGTCCGAGTTCGTTATATATGTGAGAATCTGAACTTGTTGAGTGGTCCAAGTTCGTGATATATGTAGCATTCGAGCTCATTGAGTGGTCTGAATTCATTATAGATGCGAGCATTCGAGCTCGTTGAGTGGTCCGAGTTCATAATGGATGTGATACATGTAACATCTGAGCTCGTTGAGAGGTCCGAGTTCATTATAGATGTGTTACATGTTATAAGGTAGCTCTGGCTACGTATGTTTATGTGGAACTTATGTGCAAGTTTCCGTGTATCCAATAGTATTCCAAGTGTTCAATGGGTATTATAATGAATGATGCGATGAAAGTCCCGAGATAGGCATGGTAATGAAGGTAAAGTTATTCAATATGCTATAGATACGTACAGGTATGTATGTTATACTCATGAGTAATGCTTTGTTACAGGATAATATATGCCCAAAAGGTGTAACAGCCCGATTTAGGGCCAAAACGGAATAGTGGTTTCGAAACCACGAATTCGAGGTTGAAAAAAAAATTATTTTGATTAAGTTTTAGTGTTTATATTATGATTGCATAATCGTGTGAAAATTTCGTTGCAAAATTTTATCGATTAGGTGTTTAATTTGACGTTTAGGACTAAATTGAAATAAGTGAAAAAATGTGTGCTTTCTTGTTCATAAAGTACTTGATTGAAATGGGGGTTTTAAGTAAAGGTCCTTAAATGGAAATTAGACCATTATACTTTATATGGACAAAAATTTGGACATGGATGGAATTTTTAGAAAGTTTAGTAGTAAGGGCATTTTTGTCATTTGCATAATAAATGAAATAAAATGGGAAAATAACACAAAAATGTGTTCATCTTCATTTAGTTTGGTCGAAACTTGCATGTTCTCCATAGCTGGGGTTTGTTTCAAGCTTTCAAGCTCAATAGTAAGTGCATTCAAGCCCCATTTTTAATGTTCTTTACATTTTTGAAATCATCGTAGCTCGGTTTACCTATTTCTACCATTATTTCGAGTTAGGGTTTATGTTTAAAAATTTACCCATGAATGATATGCATGTATTTTGATGTTTGATGGTAGAATATGAATGTTTAAGGTTAGGAGAACGATCTTTTCTAAGCGATTTTTAGCGAAAATGAGCAAAACGGTATAATTGGTAAAAATATCTAATGCTCATAAGTGCATGTTAGAGTGAGAATTTTATGTTTTCATAGAAAAGAAAAATGATCAGCATGTCATAAAACATAAGAATAAGGGCTGAAATTAAATCTCCGAGCCTAGGGGCAAAATTGTAATTTTGTAAAAGTTAGGGGGCAAAAATGTAATTTTTCCATAATGTGATTTTTGGATTGAAATAAATAGTATGAGTATTAAATGAGCTAAATGTGTTGTTATAGATCAAGAAAGGCGTGGAATCGACCTCGAACGGGGGAAGAAAAAGGTTTTGGACTAAATTGCAAAATTTCCATATTTTGCACCGAGGTAAGTTTGTATGTAAATAATACATTAACTTCATTTACATTTTTATATTTCAGCCTATTATAAATCGACTATTGGAAGAATGGAAATAAGTAATAGAGAGAAAAATCCCGGTTGAACATTCGGAAAGATTGAATAATATAGATGTAGCGTAGCTAGGTCACATGTATGATGCTGAGTGCACATCATGTGTACAACAGAGCTACGAGATACTATGTAGTAGCTAGGTCACATGTCTGATACGGGATGTATCCCATATAGACAAGAGAGCTACGGGAGAGATAAATGTAGCTAGGTCGCATGTGTGATTCCAAGTGAAGGACACCATGTAGACAAGAGAGCTATGAGATAAATTGGCTAGGTCGCATGGGTGGTACTAAGTGTTCACCATGTGTACAAGAGAGCCGAATTATATGAAATATGATGGTGGGGCTATGTGCTGAAACCATCAAGTATAGAGGATTGATCCGAATTGTTCAACGGGAAGGTTTTAAGGTGACATTGTAATCATGACCTATACTTGCGATGTAAGAAATGTGGTGAAAATGAATTGTGATATGCATGCTAAAATGGGGTTAATACAAAGAAAGTGTGAAAGAGTGAATTAGCAATAATATTGTTTTGGACAGTCACAGTGACGTGAATTTGAAAAATCACCAAAAATAGTAGAAATTTAATTAGAGACTGAATGAGATATGAAATTAAATCTTAATGAGTCTATTCCCATGTAAAAGAAATAGAGCAAGTAAAGGAACTCTATATTTTGATATATTTATATTTGTGTGTGACTCGCTCGGAATGACTATGTGATCCCTTGTTCTAACTTTGAAAAATCAGTAAAAATTGTACAAAACAAATTAAGAAATATAGTTTATATGTATAGATTCCTTATTGAGTCGAGTTTTAAATGAAACATATTTCATGGATATTTGAATTGTGTATTGGGAGAAATTTGATTCGTAGTGAACAGAGGTTAGATCAGTCGAGCTGTATAACAGGGGAAATTTTAACTAATAAACTATACTAATTGGCCAGACCAAAAATTCTAGAAATATTTTAGTAATAATTAATATGAGTCTAGTTTCAAAAAAAATTTACGGATTTGAATTCTGAGTTTTGTAACTTGAGTTATAATTTATTTAGTGAATATGACGCAGGAGAGACGGCTTGACCAAAGTGGAGTAAATAGTAAAATTAAAACGTAGATACACTTGAGTTATTGTGTAAACATATTAAATTCTTTATTCATTATTTATATACTTGCTTACTAAGCTATAAGGTTACTTCCTTTTCTCTCTTTTGTCTTATAGTGTCGTCCAGCTTGCACAGGAGTCAAGGATCGTTGAAGATCTGCCTACACCATCAATACTTTTGGGTATTTGAACTGAACATTTTGAATTATGGCATGTATAGTAGACTTAGTTATTTTGTTACGTGTCATAATTGTCTAGGTTTAAAATATTAATTATAGTATCTGATCGATTATTTTGAACGAAGCCTTTGAAATTGGCTAGTATTGTTAAAGGCATATGTTATAATGATTCATGATCTAATTGCACGCCATATTTTTGTCTCGGTTTTATTAAATAGTATGTACTATGATTTGTTAATACCTCTTACCCTGTTTCGGCGACGGATACAGGTAAGGGGTGTTACAAAAGGTATATTCATGTATATGTATATGAATATTTGATTAATGAGCTAGAATGCTTGAATGATGAATAATCTTGGTGATTATGTTATTATGCCATCATATGATAGTTATCATGGTATTGCACTAAAACATTTTTAAACATCAGCAGTTGTGTGATTTCGAAAATCCACCAAAAATTGTAGAGATTGAATTAGAGACTGAATAAAATATGAGATTAAAGCTTATTGAATATAGTTTCACATAGAAGAAACAGTGTAAGCAAAAGAGTTTCATATTATGAGATATTTGAACTTTTGTAAGATAGAGTTAGAGTGCTTTTGGGCTCCCCTATCTCAACTTTGGAAAATCACTAAAAATTGTACAAAAATGATTATGAATTAGAATTTATATGACTAAATACTTAATGAGCATATTTTCAATAGAAATAGATGGGAACATTATCCAAATCTTGTACGAAGAGATAATTAATTTTTAGTGCAGAGGGTCAGAGCTGTCAAACAGCAGAATAGGGGTGATTTAAAGAATAAACTGTACTTATTGGCTAATCCAAAAATTCTAAAAATTTTATGATAATAATATATGTGAGTATAGTTGGAGGGAAAATTAGCGAATCTTAATTTGGAGTTTCGTAGCTCCAGATATAAATAATTTAGTAACTATGACTTGAGAAAACAACATGACCAGAATATAAGTAAAAGTATTATTATGGTTATATTACCATGGAATCATGTTGATAATTTGCTTATTATTTTCATATGGACTTATTGAGTTTTAAGCTTACTCCCTCCTCTCCATTTCTTTAGTGTTGTCAGGTCAGCTCGGGGTTGGAGATTGCCGGAGGCAGCATCACACTATCAGGCTACCACCTTTGGAGTATTGTTGAATCTTACTATCTTCAAGTGAGTGGCATGTATAGGGGCTTAGTCATTATAATGTGTATTCTTTTGATTTGGCCAAGATGTTGGCCTAAGTTGATTCGTTGTGTTTAGCCATGAGATGTGGCTTGTATGGGTTATGGCTTGTAAGCCTATTTATCCAAGCTATTTATTGATGCATTGTGATGTGGTCATGTGATTATAATTTTTTGACATGAATGGTTAGTATTACGGTATGTATGCTTGATGAATGTCTTATGACCAAACAAAGTGGTCATAATCAGAGAATAAAGTATGATATGGCAGTAAGTCAATAATGCTTGAGCATGAAATTGGTGTGGAATGACTTAGGTAAGCATGGTATAAATGTATAAGTAATAATCAAAATGACATGTTCAATTGATTGTGAATTGGTTTGTTTAGACTTGGTATAAAATCAGTAAACAAAACTTACAATTGAGTCTTAATGGAGAATGTTTAATCATTTACTTGATGCTACATTGTATATGTCTATAATGTATTTAAGTATGTGAGGTATTAATGGTAACAAAAAGGCTTGGAAAATAGCCTAAGTGCTAGTCACAAAAGCAGAGACACGGCCATGTGTCTCAACCGTGTGGAGGACAGGGCCTAGCACACGAGCGTGTGATCTTTCTGAGTGGTTCAATTTGTTTTGCTGACATCATAAACAAAGAGTTACACGGCCTGAGCAGGGTATCCCTGTGTCCACACTGGCATGTAACCCTGTTTCATGAAATTTTTTATAAGTTTCCCAAACCTGAACCACCCCGATGTTTGTTTTAGGCCTCGAAGGCCTGTACAAGGGATGATATACATGTATTTGAAAAGTTTCAATTTTGGGCAAAATTTTGTGACTCGGTTTTGCATGTTTGTGAATGTTTAAGTCCGATAACGCCTTGAACCCTGTCCCGACGTTGGATATAGGTAAGGGGTGTTACATTTAATGGTATCAGAGCTATGATTTTGTCAGTTTTTAGACTAACCTAGCATGTATGAGAGTCTAGCTATACATGCCACCAATATGTGATAATGTGATGTCTCTCGGCACGGATGAGAATTCTCTTGTTAGACAAAGGTACTCTCCAACCGAGCTACACTGACCATGTTAAATGTGAAGCTAAGGTATTCGAGTAAAATACAGTTATGATGAGCCTAAACTCAGAAAAGTATGAATAAAAGCGCATGATATGCTGGTGATAACATGTGAGATAAAATTTTATGTTGCGAGGAATACTTATGCTTGTTTGATTTTATATGATATTTTGTACTTGACTTGTTTGATTAAGTGAATGTGATAAACGAAATTCATAAAGGTATGAAAAAATGTTAAATATCATTTTACGGATGGAAATGTCATTATGCCGATTGGATGTTGAATGTTGATGAATTTCAATGATATTTGATAAACCGTAATTTATACATATATTTACCCCATGTTTAACACATTTTATGGATGATTTCCTATTAGAATTGGTGAATTTGATTCTCCTAATGCTTTAATTTCATGTTTTATATTTAGAAGAGCATAGGAGAGCGAAAGGAACGAGAAACGGGCCAAAAATAGAGAAAATGGGCCAAAGTACGAAATCAACACGGCCTGGACCTCCTCACACGGGCAGGCCACACAGCCGTGTCAATTTGGTAAGCTCAAGCACGGCCTAAAGTAATCGCACACAGGCGTGTCCCTGACGAGCCCAAGTTGAGTCTAATTCAGAAAAGGCTAATTTTGAGGGCTCATAGGCATTCCAAAGCCTATAAATACACCCTAGAGGAGGAAGAAAGGGAGACACAGAATAGGGAGTAAGGAATTACTCCAAGGAAGCCGATTGATCCATTTCAGAAGCCGGATTCACCATCAAGACTGAAGATTTCTCCTCAATTTCCCCTTCAGGAGTTTTGGGTTTTCTTTATGTTTTGTATTCTTTATTATTGTAAGATATTTTCTTATTTAGTTATGAACTAAAACCCCTAAATACCTAAGGGGAATGAAACCTAAGACGAATCTTGTTATTATTTTCTGAATTGTATGATAAATATTTTACTTGTTCTTATTTATGTGTTCTTAATTGTTGTTTTGATATCCTAGGATACTGATTCAAGATAAGCTCTTATTCAGAGGAGGAATAGACCCTTTCTAAGAGTACATTTGTCATAATTAAGCGGAGTTGTTTGCGCGCCTAGACATAGTGTGACAAGATTTTGTCGGATTAGGGTGAAACCTAATAAGGGGATCCATAGATCAAGTTAATGCAACCCTAGGGTGTGAATTAGAAAAGGGTCTCAATTATTCAATCTAGGGATTAGACGTTATTAGTCTTGAATAGGGATAATTACATAACTTAGGGATCTCTACGGAATAAGTTAAATGAATAAATCGTCCGATTCGGAGCCAGAATAACAAGTACAGTCTAGGTGGATTTTTCCTTAGGTTTTGTCTTAATTCAATCGATTCTCCCAAAAGCAATTCCCCAATTCTATTCTCTGTGAATTCTTAGTTTAGATAATTAGTAAGTTAAAACAAAACCTCTTTATTCTTGGGCTAGATAATAAAAAGACAATCATTACTAGTACTTTTAGTTCCTTTGGGTTTGACAATCTGGTCTTGCTAAAACTATACTACTGTTCGATAGGTACACTTGCCTACATCGCAATAATAGTTAGTTTCAAGAACGATTAATTATAAATATTTAAAACCTATCACGAAATCACGCAATCAAGTTTTTGGTGTCGTTGCCGGGGAACTAAGATATTAGGAATGCTCGATTTTTATTACTTTAGCCATTTATCTTTTACGTTTCAGTTTCAAGTTTTTTTTTCTTTCTCTTAGAAGGTTTTTATAGTTTATGACTAGAAGAAACTCGTCAGGACCACTACTTTTTGAGAAAGAAATCGATCGCATAGTTCATAGACATCAAAGAGAAATAAGGTGAAGCTTAAAATACACAGAGAATGAGCAAGAGGACGATATCAACCTTCAACTGAAGAGATGGCTAAAAACCAAGACAATTAGCTATGTCCTACAATTGCGGTTAATCAAAATCCTACTCCACGCACTATGTATGATTATGCTAAACCTTCTTTAACAAGAACTGAATCAAGCATAGTTAGACCTGTTGTAACTGCAAATACTTTTGAACTAAAACCTAACACTATTCAAATAATACAGCAATTTGTTCAGTTTGATGGTTTGCAGGATGAGTATCCCAACGCTCACTTAGCAAACTTCTTAGAACTATGCGATACATTTAAAATTAATGGTGTTTCTGATGATGCCATTCGTCTTCAGTTATTCCCTTTTTTATTGAGGAACAAAGCTAAACAGTGGTTGAACTATTACCACGAGGGTCAATCACTACTTGGGAACAAACGACCGAAAAATTTCTATTAAAATATTTTCCGCCAGCTAAAATGGCTAAATTTCGTAATGATATCTGTTCATTTGTGTAGATAGACTTATAAACTCTTTACGATGCATGGGAGAGATACAAAGACTTACTGAGAAGATGCCCTCACCATGGGTTACTACTTCGGCTACAGGTTCAAATGTTCCATAATGGCCTGAATCTTTCGACTCGAAAAATGGTTGACGAAGATGCTGGCGGAACCATCAATAATAAAACACCTGAAAATGCCTATGATTTTATAGAAGAGATGTCACTGAATAACTATCAATGGCAAGTCATGAGGACAAAACCAATGAAAACAGCCGGTGTTTATAAGGTCGATTCGATCACCATGCTCTCTAATCAGGTAGAACTTTTGAATAAGAAAATTGATGGTTTTCTTAGTTCTTTTCAAGTTCACCCAGTAATGCAGTGCGACGCAAGTGGAGGTGGATCAAGCGATGCGGAATACCAACCTTATGGCCACAACATGGATAACGAGCAGTTAAATTACATGGGTAATAATTTTCAATCACAAAACAATCCATATAGTAACACTTACAATGCAGGTTGGAGGAACCACCCAAATTTCTCATGGGGAGGCCAAGGAAATCAGAGACCACCTCTAGACTACCAACAAGCACCCCGCCAATAGGAAAAGAAGCCGAACCTTGAAGAGATGCTCTCAAAGTTTATATTGGTGTCAGAAACTCATTTCCAGAACACCGAGACAGCACTTAAAAATCAACAAGCGTCGATCCAATGGCTCAAAACTCAGATAGGCCAGCTGTCCAAACTAATTTCGGAAAGACCACTAGGAAGTTTACTTAGTAACACCAAATCAAAAGAGCATGTAAAAGCAGTTACACTAACGAGTGGAAAAGTGTTAGCAGAATCTGAAAAGAAGCTAACACAATAAGCCGTGGTAAGCGAAAGGGGGGAAGAAAAACCCGAAAATAGTGACAAACCAGTGCCGAAGGAATATAAACCACCAGTTCCATACCCATCAAAATTGAAAAAAGATCGCATTGATGCACAATTTGGTAAGCTTCTTGAACTTTTTAAGCAATTACATATCAACTTACCTTTGGTTGAAGCCATCTCGCAGATGCCTACATACGCAAAATTTTTAAAGGAGCTTCTAACAAATAAAAGGAAGTTCGAGGACTTATCTACTCCAAAACAAGCTACCAACCAAACTGAAACATCCAGGAAGTTTTACTATCCCTTGCTTAATTGGTAGTTTGAATGTTGAGAAAGCACTAGCTGATTTAGGCGCTAGCATTAATTTGATGCCATATAAAATGTTCAAACAACTTGGTCTTGGGGAACCTAAACCTACTAGGATGAGTATTCAATTAGCCGATAGATCTGTTAAATATCCTAGGGGTATTATAGAAGACGTACTTGTGAAAGTAGATAAAGTCATATTTCCTGTTGATTTTGTTGTGCTTGACATGGATGAAGATGTAGAAGTACCCTTAATTTTAGGGCGCCCATTTTTAGCCACTACTAAGGCTATAATCGATGTGATGATGATAAATTGGTACTTAGAGTAGGTGACGAGGAGATTATCTTTAAAATTTATGATGCTATGAGGTTCTCTAGGGAACAGGATGATTCATGTTATTTTATTGACTCTATTGATCATATTACTCAAGAGTCTTTTCAGGAAATTGTATAGAAGGAGACGACAGAACTGTATCCAGCTCAAGAAGAGGAGACAAATGATGAACCTAATGAGCATTCGTCAAGACAAGTAGAATATAAAGGCATTAAGATAAACGATGAACTCAAGCAAAAACCCTCTATTGAGAAGCCTCCCAAACTGGAACTTAAACAATTACCAAACCACTTGGAATACGCATTCATTGGAAATAATTCTACATTACCAGTTATTATTGCTTCTAACTTGCAACCAAAGGAGAAAAAGGAATTAATCGAAGTATTACAAGAACATAAAAAGGCCATAGCTTGGAAAATTTCTGACATAAAAGGAATCATCCCTTCTTTTTGCACCCACAAAATTTTGGTAGAAGATGAATACAAACCGTGTGTGCAAGCTTAAAGACGACTGAACCCCAACATGAAGAAAGTTGTTAAAGCCAAGGTAATTAAACCTCTAGATGCTGGAATTATTTATCCTATTTCTGAAATTTCTTGGGTAAGTCCAGTGGAGGTTGTCCCTGAGAAAGGAGGCACGATGGTTGTGACCAACGAGAAGAATGAATTAATCCCAACAAGGACAATCACAGGATAGAGAGTTTGCATTGACTACAGGAAACTGAATGATGCCACAAGAAAAGATCACTTCCCCTTACCCTTCATTGACCAAATGTTGGAAAGATTATCCGGGCATATGTGCTACTACTTTCTAGACGGACTCTCTGGTTACTTCTAGATCCCAATAGCTCCTGAAGATCAAGAAAAAATGACATTCACATGCCCATATGGTACGTTTGCTTATCGTAGAATGCCTTTTGGATTATGTAATGCTCCTACCACTTTTTAGTGCTGTATGATGGCCATCTTTGATGAACTCGTGGAATATATCATGGAAGTATTTATGGTTGATTTCTTGGTATTCGGTAACTCTTTCCATCTCTACCTTAAAAATTTAAAATGAGTTTTAATAAGATGTGAGGAAACGAACCTTGTCCTTAACTGGGAGAAATGTCACTTCATGGTTCAAGAAGGTATTGTATTAGGGCATAAAATTTCCAGTAAAGGGATTGAAGTGGACAAATCTAAAATAGAAACAATCAAAAAATTACCCCCTCCTAGTTCGGTTAAGGCTATTAGAAGCTTTTTAGGACATGCTGGTTTTTATAGAAGATTTATTAAGGATTTTTCTAAAATAGCTAAGACTTTGACTAAATTACTAGAAAAATATATATCTTTTAATTTCAATCAGGAATGTTTAGAAGCATTTAATACTTTAAAGGATAAATTAATTAACGCTCCAATCATAATAACACCTGACTGGAACTTACCATTTGAATTAATGTGTGATGCAAGTGATTTTCCAGTAGGTGCAGTATTGGGACAGCGAAGAGACAAGCATTTTCAACCTATCCGTTATGCTAGCAAAACTTTGGCAACTGCACAAGAGAATTATACTACTACGGAAAAAGAATTGCTAGCTGTGGTTTTTGCATTTCATAAATTTCGATCATATCTCATATTGTCTAAAGTTGTTGTTTACACTGACCATTCTGCCCTTTGCTACCTTTTACCTAAAACTGATGCAAAACCTCGACTCATTTGATGGGTTCTCCTATTGCAGGAATTTGACTTGGAAATTTAGGATAAGAAAGGAGCTGAAAATCTCGCGGCTGATCATCTGTCCAGGCTTGAGAACTCCAGTACCAAAGAAATAGATAAAGTTGAAATAAATGATTCGTTTCCTGAAGAACAATTTTTCACTATATCTGACTCCGAGGTACCTTGGTTTGCAGACATCATGAATTTTTTAGCCGCTAACATTATCCCAAAAGAGTAAACACACCAGCAAAAGAAACGATTCTTTAATGATGTGAAAAGCTACTTTTGGGACAACCCCTTTCTTTTTCGCAGATGTACAGATCAAGTCATTAGAAGATGTGTTACAAGATCAGAAACATCAAAAATACTGGAACATTGCCACTCAGGGCCAACTGGAGGACACTATAGTGGAACTAAGACCGTACATAAAATACTTGAATCGGGTTTTTACTGGCCCTCATTATTCAAATACGCTAACAGGTACGTTACTTCCTGTGAAAAATGCCAATAGATAGGTAACATATCTAAACATGATGAAATGCCTCAAAACTATATGCTTTCATGTGAAATATTTGACGTTTGGGGTATCAATTTCATCAGCCTATTCCCCAGTTCATTTAGGAATAAATACATCTTAGTAGGAGTTGATTATATTATCAAATGGGTGGAAGCCCAAGCTCTACCTCCTAATGATGCTAGAGTGGTAGTACGTTTCGTTAAGAAACTCTTCTCGAGATTCAAAACACCTAGAGCAATTATCAATGACAGGGGCACTCATTTTTGTAATACCCAATTTGAAAAAACTCTTAAGAAATACGAAGTTCATCATAGAACAGCCACCCCATGCCATCCTCAAACTAATGGACAAGTTGAAGTGGTAAACCGAGAAATCAAACGGATCCTTGAAAAAACAGTAGAATCAAACAGAAAAGATTGGGCAATGAAAGTAGATGATGCCTTATGGGCTTACAGAACTACTTTTAAAACCCCCATAGGGACATCGCCGTACAAACTTGTTTATGGAAAAAGTTGTCATCTACCATTAGAACTAGAGCATAAAGCTTTCTGGGCTATTAAATTTCTAAACCTTGATCCCGAACTTGCAGGAAAAAATAGGTTGATGCAGCTGAACGAACTTGATGAGTGGTGAGCCAATGCATACGAAAACTCACGCCTATACAAGGAAGCAACAAAACAGCACCATGACAATCGTTTAAAGCAACGAAAACAATTTGAAGTTGGAGATCTTGTCCACCTATACAACTCAAGACTCAAATTGTTTCCTAGGAAACTTAAATCACGATGGTCAGGACCTTTCATAATTCAATCTGCTCTTCCATATGGCACAATAGAGGTAAGTCACCCATCACACGGTACTTTCAAAGTAAATGGACATTGTCTCAAAATTTATAATGATTAGAATTTTAAAGATGATGGAGAGGAGCTACGACTCCACAAACCGCCCTGAATAAACCAACAAGGTAACAGTCGAGCTTAAACTATAAACAAGCACTTCTCGGGAGGCAAACCGAGTACTAAGGTTTTAAATTATTTAAATTTGAATTTTTAAACATCTAGGTCACTAACAGAGTCTTTGAAGTACAGGTTCCCAACTCCACACGGTTGATCACACGGCCGTGCATAAGGCCGTGTGACCAACACAGACGAAAAAATGATCGTGTGATACGGCCATGTGAAAACAGGTTAAAAGTTATCTTTCCCGACACGGGATGCGATAAGTGGCCACGGGCGTGCGACCTGGCTGTTATCAAATCTGCCAAATGCATACGGGCGTGCGACACGCCCGTGTCTACCACCCGTGGACAGCACTGTCAAAATAACACTAGCATGCGCAGAGCTATAGGACTGTGGAAGAAGCGAACCACATCATACACGGTTATGTAACATGATCATATAGCCACACGGCCTAGACACACAGGCGTGCCCGAAGGCCGTGTGACGACATCTCACTTCGTGACAAACACGGGATGGACACGATCCACACGAGGCGTGTGAACTGGCTGTGCCACTTGAAAATTTTAGATTATCTATCTTCTTTTATTTTTCTTTCATTAATTTTTGAAGATTCTTTTGTTTTTAAACACGACTTATCTTTATGATTACTACCAAAATATTCCCCCAATTCTCCTTTTGTTCTTTAGAATCATGTTTGTCCTCCAGCTTTATCTCTAATAACTCACTCTCGCTACTCTAAGAATTTCATCCATTTTTCACTCAGGATGTTTCACTTCTCTCCATATCTTATTTTTATTCTAATATCTATCTTTGTACATTGAGGGCAATGTACATCTTAAGTGTGGGGGGTATTTATTTCATTATCAGAAAAATCCTTGAATGTCTGCCTTGTTCATAGGCATTTATGCATTGATTTATGACATTGATTGATATATCTTGAAGTAAAACATAGGCATTTATGCATTGATTGTTTAAACCTCAAGACATTAGAGAATCAAGCATGATAAGTTGATTTTTAAGAATTTAAAATTTTAGGTTGTTTCCCCAAAGTTTAGTTATTACTTTGAGTTGGAATTCACAAGTTTTAAACATCAAAAAGTCATAATTTTTGTGACATTTTTGAGCCTTTGAGCATCTATTAATTCTTTCATGCTCACTTTTATTATTGCTTTGAGTGCGTCAGTATTGAACTGTTATTCTAGAACTTCCTTGATTATGCATGTCGAGACCACACCATTTGATTTGATATGTCAAAATGATTAAGGCACTTAGGATTAACCCACTCATGCCATGAAAAGCCTACCTCTACGATTAGCCCCTAGTAAACCCCGTTGAGCCTAAAAAAGCCATTTTTTGTATTACCCTTAATATTAACCCTTAAGCCATTATTGTTGAAATCCCCTAAATTAATCCCTATTTTTGTCGAGATTTGAGTTGAATAAATTGTTTAGCTTTGTCTTGTTCTTAATAGTTAGTCTATGTCATTTAACTTGTTCTTAAAAAAAACCTGTATACTTTGTAAGCTTCGGTATTTAAATTCCATATTATGAGAAAAGCTCTGTTGTATGCAATTGATGACTAGCTCATTTTCTAGTTAAGTAATTTTCAACTCAATCTTGATTCTAACCCTTTCTTTCAGCTTGTGACCACACCCGCTAACCAAGCCTCATTACAACCCTCTAAAGACCTTTTGATTGATGTATCATCTTAAATTATAGTGGTGGAAATTTGATTTTCATACAAGCCTATGGTAATGACTTTCATTATTGACTATTGCGTGCTTCATTTATTGTCCTTAAACACCTCGAGTGATTTGAGTGAATCTTTAGTGAGGATATGAAACGCTGTGATATTCTGAATCAAAGGTAATTACTTAGATGAAGGGAAACACCTATGTTTGCATAATTAAATACTCAACTTGGAATGTTTGAAACTTTTATGTTCTTTTAATTGAATTCTCAATGTATGATTACCTATCGATTATTTTGAGATATTATCGATAGAAATTATAAGTTGAAAAGAATTTATTTTGATTATGAGTTGAGAATTTTGCTTGAGGATAAGGAAATACTTAAGTGTGGGGTTATTTGATAAACCGTAATTTATACATATTTTTACCCTATGTTTAACGAATTTTATGGATGATTTCCTATTAGAATTGGTGAATTCGATGCTCCTAATGCTTTAATTTCATGTTGTATACTTAGGAGAGCATAGGAGAGCGAAAGGAACAAGAAACGGGCCAAAAATGGAGAAAATGGGCCAAAGTACGAAATCAACACGGCATGGACCTTCTCACATGGGCAGACCACACGGTTGTGTCAATTTGGCAGGCTCAAGCATGGCCTGAAGTAATCGCACACAGAAGTGTCCCTGACGAGCCCAAGTTGAGTCCAATTCAGAAAAGACTAATTTTGAGGGATCTTAGGCATTCCAAAGCCTATAAATACACCCTAGAGGAGGAAGAAAGGGAGACACAGAATAACGAGTAAGGAATTACTCCAAGGAAGCTGATTGATCCATCTCAGAAGCCAAATTCACCATCAAGACTGAAGATCTCTCCTCACTTTCCCCTTCAGTAGTTTTAGGTTTTCTTTATGTTTTGTATTCTTTATTATTCCGAGAT
Source organism: Gossypium hirsutum (assembly GCF_007990345.1). Taxonomy (NCBI): domain Eukaryota; kingdom Viridiplantae; phylum Streptophyta; class Magnoliopsida; order Malvales; family Malvaceae; genus Gossypium; species Gossypium hirsutum. Next base: position 58,033,926 of record NC_053436.1, on the reverse strand, counting down.
GTTTTCTTATTTAGTTATGAACTAAAACCCCTAAATACCTTAGGGGAATGAAACCTAAGACGAATCTTGTTATTATTTTCTGAATTGTACGATAAATATTTAAGTTGTTCTTAATTATGTGTTCTTAATTCTTGTATTGATATCTCAGGATACTGATTCAAGATAAGCTCTTATTCAGAGGAGGAATAGACCCTGTCTAAGAGTACATTTTCCATAATTAAACGAAGTTGTTTGCGCACCTAAACATAGGGTGACAAGATTTTGCTGGATTAGGGTGAAACCTAATAAGGGGATCCATAGATTGAGTTAATGCAACCCTAGGATGTTAAGTAGAGAAAGATCTCAATTATACAATATAGGGACTAAACGTTATTAGTCTTGAATAGGGATAATAACATAACTTAGGGATCTCTACGGAATAAGTTAAATGAATAAATCGTCCGATTCAGAGCTAGAATAACAAGTACAGTCTAGGTGGATTTTTCCTTAGGTTTTGTCTTAATTCAATCGATTTTCCCAAAAGCAATTCCCCAATTTTATTCTCTGTGAATTCTTAGTTTAGATAATTAGTAAGTTAAAACAAAACCTCTTTATTCTTAGGCTAGATAATAAAAAGACAGTCATTACTAGTACTTTTAGTTCCTTTGGGTTCGACAATCTAGTCTTGTTAAAACTATACTACTGTTCGATAGGTACACTTGCCTACATCGCGATAATAGTTAGTGTCAAGAACGATTAATTATAAATATTTAAAACCTATCATGAAATCACACGATCAATATCTTTAAATGAGACAAGGGATTATAACATAATGAATTTATCTATGTTAAATTGATGGATTGATTGATGTGAATGTAATGATATGTATACGATGATGTGCAAGATGAAAGTTTAGACTATGATATACTTATCTATGTTTGTTTGGCCCTCATATGATATTATGTGCCTCGCTTGCTTAATTGAATGAAAATGATAAGTAAAGTTGTTCAGAATCCATAGAATGCATGCATAAGTATACTGGTTTAAATAAGATAATTGGACAGTTCATGTCCTACAAACGGGAATAATAGTTTTCCTGAAGTGAATGATATGCTTGTGAAAATGTTACTATGATGATGAAATAGTGTTATATGTATATGTGTATGAGAGACGAGTTAGGGACCTTACGACCCCACCCCTTTACCAGAGTGATGTTTTGTAAAGGATTTTATGAGATCAGTGTTGAATAAGCTCACAGGTTTGAGACCAATGAGTTCAGCTGTAGAGTGATTATAAAGATGATCAGAGATTAAATTGGATTGATAAGTAAAGACAGAACTAGTAAGGTGCGATGTCGAGAAATGTATTAACTGGAATTTCTTCAGAACTGATCTTCTTCAATGTGAATCATAATATGGGATTTATGATGACAAAAATAGTTGATGGAATAATATTTGAAAGGTAAGATATCTGGGTATGACAGTTACGGCTGAACAGATTTCAGCAGCTTCTTTTGAGGTATTCTATATGTTTAATTGTTCTTGTGATTATTCCTATGGCTATTACTCCTCTGATAAAATCTTTGTTCTATGGGAATGTTTTCTAATCATGATGTATAAACGAAAGTATTGATAGTCTGACTGGTATATAACTTGTATTGCTCTATTTCTCTCTGGCATTCTATTATATTTCATCTATTGGGACTTTATGAGAAAATACACATGATGTTATAATTTTGTTTCTTCTAATTGGTGTTCTATTCGATACATATATGGGAAGGTATATTATCCTTGTTACATTTAATTCCATGGGTTTGAAGAATGTATTCTTCTGGACTTCTTTTTCTAAGAAATTATCGAGATCTTTCATATTTTCTTAAGAGTTCTGCTCTCGATCTATTGGTACGGTATCGTATATTGGATTTCTATATCTTGGATTTCTTCATCTTGGATTTTTCCGTCTTGGATTTATTTGTTTTGGTCTTCTTGTCATCTTTATTTTGAAAATTATTAATCATGACTCGTATCTAAAGTGTATACTTTAGCCTATGATGACTATGTCAATGATGATTATCCCTCTGGGTTGATAGTAGAACGTGATGATTCTAATAATCGGATTTTTTTAAATCTTGTGTAAGGTTTTGACATCGGCAATAACATGAGTGACAAAACTGCGAGTTTCAATTTGTTTGGTGGATTTCTTCACCCGAGTAAGTTGATTAAAGTTAATGCCCTCAATCAGGATATTCTTGTTATTTTAAGCTAAAGTAATGATAAAGGTCTTTGATAGGCATGATAAGTGAATCTTAAATGATTGCATGTTGAACGGGTTTGTCGACTGGAAGAGAGGATTTCTGGAAATGTCATCCATTGATGATTAAGACCGATGTGGTTGTTCAATCAGTATTGGTTATTGTTTGAAAGATTAAATGAGACATTTATGTCTGAGAATAAAATTTCATGTCTTTACGGGTAAAAGACGTTAGTCTGAATGAAAAGTGTACATAAATTAGAAGACTTTGATATGATTTAAAACTACTTTGAACGATAAAATTTATCGCCTTGTGAAAGTTGCATGATCTATTACATGTTAGCAAGCTTTTGAACAGTCGAGGACATTATTAACCGAAGCATTAGATTTGGTTTAGCCTGCATCAGGCAAGAAATTCTTGATTTTCAACTATGTGTCATTAAGTGGAATATGATGTGTTTTAAGACTATAAGGTAATGAGATAGCTTAAAGTATCCAATGTTACAGAAAGATCTGAATCTGAGATAGCTTAGATGATTTGAACCATTGAAAGATGATGAGTTAGTTACTGTTTGATCTTTGAGAACAGTTGATACGTGATATTCGCGACAGGTTTTGAAAATTTATAATTAATCATTCTTGAAATTAACTATTATCACGATGAAGGCAAGTGTACCTATCGAACAGTAGTATAGCTTTAGCAAGACCGGATTGTCGAACCCAAAAGAACCAAGAGTACTAGTAATTACTTTCTTTTTATTATCTAGCCTAAAAATTAAGGGATTTGTTCATCTAAAATAATTAACTAAACTACGGGTGCATAGAGAGAAAATTGGGGAAAAGCTTTTGGGAAAACTCGATTGATTAAGACAATACCCAAGGAAAAATCCACCTAGACTTCAGTTGTTATTTGACTCTGAATCAGACGATTTATTCATTTGACTTGATCCGTAGAAGTCCCTAAGTTATATTATTATCTCTCTCGAGACTAATAACGTCTAGCCCTAGGTTGATTAATTGAAATCTCTTTCAAATTAACACCCTATTGTTGCATTAACTCGATCTATAGACTCCTTTATTAGGTTTCACCCTAATCCGGCAAAATCTTGTCACCCTATCTCTAGGTGTGCAATCAACTCCGCTTAATTACGAAAAATTTACTCTTATACTGGGACTTTTTCTCCTTTGAATAAGTGCATTAACTTGAATCAATATCCTGGAATATTTAAAACAAGAATTAAGAACACATAATTAAGAACAAGTCAAATATTTATCATGCAATTCAGATAATAATAACAGGGTCCATCTTAAGTTTCATTCCCCTTAGGTATTTGGCGGTTTAGTTCATAATTATGAAAGAAAACATCTCAAAAGAATAAAGATAACAAAACATAAAGAAAACCCAAAACTCCTGAAGAAAATTGAAGGGAGATCTTCAGTCTTGACGATGAATCCAGCTTCTGAGATGGATCAATCGGCTTTCCTTGAGTAATCCCTTGCCTCTTACTCTGTGTTCCTCTTTTAAGTGCCTCCTCAAGTGTTTAAATAGGCTTGAGAATGCCTAAAAGCCCTCAAAAGTAGCCTTTTCCGAATAGGACTATACTTGGGCTCGACAGGGACACGCCCGTGTGAAACGCCTCTGTGCAATTGCTTCAGACTGTGGTCAAGGCTATTAAATTGGCACAAGCGTATGGTCTACCCATGTGAGGAAGTCCAGGCCATGTTGACTTCCCATGTTTGCCCATTTTCTCCGTTTTTGGCCCGTTTCTCGCTCTTTTTACTCTCCTATGCTCACCTAAGTATAAAACATGAAACTAAAGGCTTAGGAGCATCAAATTCGCCAAATATAAGGAGAAATCATCCATAAATGTGCTAAGCATAGGATAAAAATATGTATAAATTACGGTTTATCAAATACCCCCACACTTAAGCATTTTCTTGTCCTCAAGCAAAATCCTCAACTCACAATCAAAATAAATTCTTCTCAATTTATAATCCCCATCAATAATATCTCAAAGTAAACCATAAGAAATCATACATTGAGAATTCAACTAGAAAAACATCAAAGTTTCAAACATTCCAAGTTGAGAATTTTATCACGAAAACATAGGTGTCTCCCCTTATCTAAGTGATTATCTTTGATTCAAAATATCACAAAGTTTAACATCCTCACTAAAGATTCACTCAAATCACTCGAGGTGTTTAAGGACAATAAATGAAGCACTCATTAGTCACTATGAAAAGTTATTACCATAGGCTTGCATGAAAATCACATCTCCACCACTATGTATTGAGATGATACATCAATCAAAAGGTCTTTAGAGGGTTGTAAGTTTGATGGCTTGCAGGATGAAGATCCCAAGACTCACTCAGCAAATTTCCTGGAATTTTGCGATACATTCAAAATCAATGGCGTTTCTGATGATTCCATCTGTCTTCGATTATTTCCCTTCTCACTGAGAAACAAAGCTAAACAGTGGTTGAACTCGTTACCACGAGGGTCTATCACTACTTGGGAGCAAATGACTGAGAAATTTTTACTAAAACATTTTTCGCCAGCTAAAATGGCTAAATTACGCAATGATATCTCTTCTTTTGTACAGATGGACTTAGAAACACTTTACGATGCATGGGAGAGATACAAGGATCTATTGAGAAGGTGCCCTCACCATGGGTTACCTTTATGGTTGCAAGTTCAAACGTTCTACAATGGTGTGAATCCCTCGACAAGACAACTGATTGACACTGCTACTAGTGGAACTATCAACAATAAAACACCGGAAGATGCCTACGAATTTATAGAGGAGATGTCACTGAACAACTATCAGTGGCAAGTCATGAGGACTAAGCCAAGAAAAATAGCTGGCGTTTATAACATCGATTCAGTCACCATGCTCTCTAATCAGGTAGAACTTCTCAATAAAAAGATTGATAGTTTTCTTGGTTCTATGCAGGTACATCCAATAATGAGGTGTGACTCAAACGGAGGAGGTGTGTAGACAGAATATCAACCTTTCAATCCCACAACCAAAGAGGAACAAGTCAACTATATGGGTAACAATAACTTTAGACCTCAAAATAACCCATACAGTAATACCTATAATGCAAGTTTGAGGAACCACCCAAAATTTTCCTGGGGAGGTCAAGGGAATCAAAAGCCACAAAATCCTCAGGGTTTTCAACAGCCACCTTATCAACAAGAGAAGATGCTGAACCTTGACGAGATGCTCTCTAAATTCATCTCGGTGTCAGAAACTCTTTTTCAAAATACCAAGATTGCACTTAAGAATCAACAAGTATCGATACAAGGACTTGAAACTCAGATAGGCCAGCTGTCCAAACTAATCTCCAAACGACCACAAGGTAGCCTACCAAGTAATACGAAACCTAATCCGAGGGAACACCTCAATGCAATTAGTACCCAAGATAAGGAAGAATTCATTGCACCCGAGCCAGAAATACAACAAAACAATGCGATGAACAAAGGATGAGAAGAGGTAAAGGATAATGATCCAAAATAGAAAAGTACGAATCATGAACCTCGTGTGCCATATCCTATAGCGATGACAAAAGACAGAACAAAAGAACAATTTCAGTAAGTTTGTCAAACTCTTAAAGAAATTACATATTAACTTACCCTTTATTGAAGTTCTTTCACAGATGCCCAACTCAGCAAAATTCTTAAAGGAACTTCTGAGTAATAAAAGGAAATTAGACACTACATCGCATGTGGAACTCAATGCAGTCTGCTCAGCTATTCTAAAGAATAAGCTACCTAACAAATTGCAAGATCCAGGGAGTTTTACAATTCCTTGCTTAATTGGTAGTTTATCTGTGAATAATGCTTTAGCTGATTTAGGGGCAAGTATAAATGTTATGCCCTATAAAATGTTTAAACGACAAGGTCTCAGTAAACCCAAACAAACTAGGATGAGCATACAATTGGCTAACAAAACAGTTAGATTTCCTAAGGGTATTATTGAAGATGTTCTCGTTAAAATTGATAAATTTATTTACCCAGTAGACTTTGTTGCCTTAGATATGGATGAGGATAAAGAGGTACCTTTAATTTTAGGACGACCCTTTTTAGCAACTGCCAGAACCATTATTAATGTAGGCACAGGGGAGCTAACACTTCGTGCAGGTGACGACGCAGTAACACTCCAAGCACACGACTCAGTCAAAACCCCTAAGACTCAGGATAATGCTACAAAAATTGTCGATGATAAAACTGATATTCAATCATCCTTGCAGGAACCTCCTCGAACAAAGACAAAAGAGACAGTGCGCTAATATCATGAAGAGGACAAAGACGTCCATGAAGAATGAAGACTACGGATAAAGGAGCTAGATGAATGGCGAGAACACAAACGGAGAACACTTGATAAACTGAAACTACACAAAAACAAGCCCGATACCTCTCCTAATCAACTTCAGGTTAGCGATATAGTCTTACTAGATGCCTTTGATCCTCACATTGTCACTACAACACCAAATGAGGAAATCCCTCTTACGGTACTCAGTATTTTTCCATTCAGTATAGTAGAGGTAAGTCATCCCAAGTTCGACACTTTTAAGGTAAACAACACCCATTTAAAACCTTATTTTAAAAATGACAACAGAAATGAGGAGTATGAACTCCTCAAACCACCATGATCATTCAACGGAGAGGTAAGTCGAGCTTAGACAATAAATAAGCGCTTCTCGGGAGGCAACCCGAACACTAACATATTTTGATTTCTTTATTTTTAATTTCTAACACTTAGAATCATTAACTTAATCTTTGAATTGCACAGTTTTTTAGTACACACGGCCAGGCACACGGGCGTGCCTAAAGCCGTGGCCAAATAGGGGAAGAGACACGGCCGTGTGAGACGGACGTGTTGAAGCAGGACATGATTTCCCCAAAACACGGTGTGCGATAAATCCTCATGGCCATGCGACATGGTCGTTGGTGAACTTGATAGGAAGAACATGGGCGTGGGATAGAAAACCAAGGACGTGCCATAGACAAGGCTCGATTCTGTTTCTTCAACACGGGCATGTGACACGCCCGTACCATTAGACCGTGGACAACAATACACAAGCGTGCTACCATAAAACATGGGTGTGGGAGAAGCGAACAAAGCTAGGCACGGCCGTGCGACATGGCAATGTGCCACACATGCCCTAGACACATGGGCGTGTGATAGTAGCCGGGCACGACCACATTTGAAAAATTCGAAAAACACTGGCTACCCTTACAGCACACAGGCGTGGCCCTAGGCCATGTGCCCCTCCCCTATATAAACAAACAACTATTCATCTTCTTCCTCCTTTCAAAACCCTAGTTGAAATCCACCCTCCCCCAACCCCTACTCCCTATTCCTGCCACCATTTCCTAGATTCTCACTTTCCCAACCCCCAAACCACCCTCAAAGTTACTCCACTTGCATTAATCCCCATTTTCCCCTCCCTGTACCCTCCATTTTCCCACCACACGGTTTCCTCTCCGCGTCACACACCCATGCTCGCCATCACATGCCCCTGCACCTCCTTACGATAGCCCTTAGTTCACTTTCTTAACCTTTTTTTTCCAATTTGTGTTGTTACATTTGTATTTTTCATGCTTTACATAGATACTGTTACTATTACAAATATGTTTTAGACAAGTTAAGAATTTGCTTTATAATTTTCTATATTTGACTTATTTAAAACACTAAATAGGATATACTAGTGTTAGGCCTATTGCTTAACTATTGATGTATCTTGGATTCTATCAATGCTCATATATTTTCAGGTACATTATGTCGTCATCGAGAGGAAAGAAGGCCGTGGTCCCATCCTCAAAGAGACGTAGGGGACCTGTAACACTCCTAACCCGAATTCGATCGCCGGATTAAGGCTAAGAGGTATTGCCGAACTAAACATTTAATTATCTCATTCACATTGTCAATAAACATAAACAGAGATCGAGCTGAAATACATACTGATATTTAAGTTGTACGCCATTTTCGTATGGCCAAAATATTTACAATTTCAAAACATCTTTATCATCAGCCTAACCCATACATGCCATATTGAGTCCAAAATATAACTATACCAAAAAGATCGATAGTGTGATGAACTGCTGACGATCCCGAGTCGATGGCCAAAATCAACAATCTATAAAACAGAGAAATAAAGAATAGAGTAAGCTTTCAACACTTAGTAAGTTTTAAGCATCACAAACAATTAAAACTTGTCATTTAAATCGAGCATTTAGTATGATAAAACTCCTATTCTAATTACAAATCACTTGGCCGAATATACACAAGTACACCAATTATAAAGCCTATTGGCCGAATATATATATATGAATACACAAAGAAATTTCAGCACATACTTTACTTTACTTTATAGCTCATACAATTATTTTAAGTCATATACTTTCATATAATGACAAACATCGACCAAATAGGTCATTCTCTTATTCGTAGATATAGTAATCATCCACACACATATATCGTTCTTTGATACTAATAATTCACTTTAAAATCAATTCACATATGTGTACATAATACGTACCTAGCCATCATTATGTATCATACATAATCAATAGTAGTTTACCTCGAACATTCGAATTCATAATCTTACTCGAATCACCGACGTTAAGCCTGCTAGGTTTAAAACCCGAATCCAGTCACCAGCACAAAGCGTGCGGAACTTTAAGCCCGGATATAGTACCAGCACTAAGCCTGTGGGATTTAACCCGGATATATTATCAGCACGAAGCCTGCAGGATTTAACCCGGATATATTACCAGCACGAAGCCTGCGGGATTTAACCCAGTTATGTTACCAGCATGAAGCCTGCGAGACTTAACCCGGATATGTATCGAGTGCCAAGCATATTTACTCACATGATAACTCAATTCTCATAACATATCACATTAGTAATTCAATTTCTTCACTCGAATATAAGCAGAAAAAAATAAATACACCTTCAACATAACTTTCGGTTTAATATTCATACACAAGAACACATAACCATTTCACTATCCCAGCTTAACTCCTAAAAACCATTAGGTTACATGCCATATACTCAATTTATTTATCAAACAACCTCCTTCAAGTAGAGACAATAGGTCGCAATTCATCTATCATACTTATCTCATGACATCATCAATTATATAATAAATGTGATTACTCAAAACTTACTTCGGTATATTTGAACGGTCGCGGATTGGCTACTCTATTACTTTCTCTTTTCCCCTATCCAACTTTGAATCTCCTTGCTCTTAAGCTTAATTAAAACAAATAGATTTGTTTAATTACTTAACCAATATTATTTACTTATTAATCACATTTGGCAATCACATATCAAATTCAATATGCATTATAAATTATATAAATATGCCATGATTCAAATTTCATATTTATTTATAACCGAAAATGGCAAGAACTTATCAAGCCATGAAAATCACTTATAGCTCAAACACAAAATGATCATATAACCCTAATGACTGATTATTCAACTTATACCTAGTTCGCATACACATGCAAAACTCACATAGCTTATCTTGCTTTCCTATACACAAATTTAACCATCGTAAATATTTTATCAAGAAACACCCTAATCATTTTAGCCAAATTTTCTATTACCAAATAAATCACACATATATAGCACTACTCATTACACATATACATCAACTATCAAAAATTCCCACTCCTTAGCTATTGCCGAGTGCTTATATAAGTCTTGAGTCATCTTTAACACATTTATCAATCTTCCAATTCAACTTAATACAAAAATAATATCATTTAAACTGCCAACACCAAAACATTTCTTCAAAAGGACCTAGCCAAATACCCCACTTAACTAAATAATTCACACAAATCACTAATAGCCAACTCAAATTCATCCTGAATTTCTCCTATAACGAAATTCATCAAAATTTAATAAGAAAATACATCAAATTCCATGACCGAATTTGCATTTATAATAAAACAAAATCCTTGCATATCATCAATATGTCCATTGCAAAAATTACTTAATTCATCACCTAAGCAACATGAAAATCCATTACAATCACAATTATTCATTCCTTAAAACCAACATTCAACTATCAATAATTTAGCAAAACTCATGTAAATGGCCGAATGTTATATCCTCAACCAAAACTAAAGTTTTAACATGGGCTACGTAGGACACTATGTAATTAACTAAATTTTCACAAGAATTTGAAGATAGAACATGAAACATACCGTAATTTGGATGCTAAAATAGTCAAAAGTTTGATCTCTCCTATCCCTTTTTTTTTTAAGAAATCGGCAATGAAGAACAAAAGTAATTAACCTTGTTCTTTTCACCCATTTACTTATTTTATTATAAAATAAAATTTTTATTACATATTATAATACATTTATATATATAAATACATATAAAATTTATACTTTTTCAACTACTAAACCATATGGCCGGCCACTATAAAAAAACAATGGCAATTTGACATGCACATCCTTATGATTTTTAAACCATATAGTAATAAGCCATCACATAAATACCTAGCACATTTTCAAAATTCTCACACAGGTCCCTTTCAATAAATTTCAATCAAAGCACCACAAATTCACATATGCATTTTCATACAAATTAAGCACGAAATTTAACATTCAATTATTTTCACGACTCAGTTTAGTGGTCCCGAAACCACTTCACGACTAGGGTCAAATTAGGGCTGTCACAACTCTCCTCCACTTAGGAATTTTCGTCCCCGAATATCTTCCCAGCGAATAAATTAGGGTATCATTCTTTTATAGAGTCCACAAGCTCCCAAGTAGCTTCTTCCACCCCATGCTTGAGCCACAACACTTTCACTAGTGAAATTTTCTTATTCCGCAACTCTTTCACGTCGTGTGCCAAAATACGAACTGGTTCCTCTTCGTAACTCAAATCAGATAAAATTTCAATGTCGGATGGAATAATCACATGCGATAGGTCGAATCTGTAAAGTCGAAGCATCGAGACATGAAAAACATTGTGAATCTTTTCAAGTTCAGCGGGCAAAATCAATCTGTACGCTACCGGCCCAACTCGTTCTGATATCTCATACGGCCTGATGAACCTCGGACTCAACTTGCCCTTATGGTCGAATCTGAGCACTTTTTTCCAAGGTGAAACTTTAAGAAACACTTTATCTCAGACTTGATATTCAATGTCCTGCCGTTTTAAATCCGCATAGGATTTCTGACGATCTGGTGCTGCCTTAAGACTTTCACGGATAACTTTTACTTTCTGTTCTGCATCTTTAATTAAATCAACCCCGAAGATTCTACTTTCGCTGAGCTCAGTCCAAAACAACTGTGTACAGCATTTATGACCATATAAAGCCTCGTAAGGTTCCATTTTGATGCTCGATTGGAAACTATTGTTGTAAGTGAACTCAATCAAAGGCAAATACCGTTCCCACGAACTACTAAACTCAAGGACACAACATCTCAACATATCCTCGAGTATTTGAATTACTCATTCTGATTGACCGTCCGTCTGAGGATGAAATGCAGGGCTAAAATGTAGCTTGGTACCCAAAGCGTCTTGTAATTTCTTTCAAAACCGCGTGGTGATTCTTGGGTCTCTATCAGACGCAATAGAAATAGGTACCCCGTGTAATCTGATAATCTGAGAAACATACAATTCAGCTAGCTTTTCGAGTGAGTAACCCGCACGTACGGGAATAAAGTGAGTCGATTTAGTCAATCTATCCACGACGACCCAAATCGCATCTTTCTTGCTCGGTGACAAAGGCAACCTAGCCACAAAATCCATAGTAACTCGATCCCACTTCCACTCAGGTATCATGATTGGCTGAAGCAATCCTGAAGGCACTTGATGTTCCGCTTTCACTTGTTGACAAATTAAACACTTCGATACAAAGTCAGAAATGTCACGTTTCATACCATGCCACCAATACTGACGTTTCAAGTCATTGTACATTTTTGTACTAACCGGATGAACTGATATCTGACTATTATGAGCTTCACTCAAAATCATCGAAATAAGTTCTGAATTTCTTGGAACACATAATTGACTTCTGAACCTTAAACAATCATTGTCGTTAATTTGAAACTCTGAATCCTCATTCGAAACACATTCAGCTCGTTTAGCAACCAATTCATCATCAACTTTCTGAGTTTCACATATTTGGTGAATCAATAACGGTTTGGCTTTTAATTCTGCTACTAATACATTATCGGATGAAACGGACAAGTGTACATTCATCACTCGCAAAGCAAACAGTGACCTACAACTTAAAGCATCTGTAACCACGTTAGCCTTTCCCGGGTGATAGTCAATGACAAGCTCGTAATCTTTCAACAATTCAAGCCAACGTCTTTGTCTCAGATTCAAATCTCTTTGAGTCATCAAATATTTGAGACTTTTACGATCCGAATATACATGACACCTCTCTCCAAACAAATAGTGTCACCATATTTTCAAAGCAAATATGATGGCAGTTAATTGAGATCATGGGTCAGATAGTTTTTCTCATGTGGCTTCAATTGCCTCGAAGCGTAAGCTACAAATCGACCTTCTTGCATCAATACACAACCCAGCCCATTTAAGGACGCATCACTGTAAATGAAAAACTCTTTACCAGATTTGGGCTGCACTAACACCGGAGCTTCAGTCAAATAAGTTTTCAGTTGGTCGAAACTTTTTTGACACTTTTCTGACCATTCGAACATAACATCTTTCTGAAGTAGCTTCGTCAATAGTGTGGCTATCATCGAGAAACCCTTTACAAACCGTCTGTAGTAACCAGCAAGTCCCAAAAAGCTCCGAACTTCAGTAACATTTCTAAGAGGCTTCTAATCAAGTATGGCTGATATTTTACTCGGATCAACACAAATACCTTATGCGGATACCACATGCCCCAAAAAGCTAACTTCTCTCAACCAGAACTCATATTTACTGAACTTAGCATATAACTACTTGTCCCGTAAAATCTGCAACACTAATCTCAGGTGCTCGGCATGTTCAGTTTCATCTCGCGAATAGATCAAAATGTCGTCTATAAACACAACTACAAACCGGTCCAAATACTGTCTGAAGATTCGATTCATCAAGTCCATAAATACCGCAGGGGCATTAGTGAGCCCAAACGGCATCACTAAGAACTCGTAGTTACCGTATCTCATTCTGAAAGCAGTTTTAGCAAATCTGATCTCGAACTCGCAACTGATAATAACCCGATCTCAAATCTATCTTTGAAAACACTGAGGCTCCCTTCAGCTGATCAAACAAATAATCAATACGCGGTAACGGATATTTGTTCTTCATTGTCACTTTATTTAATTGACGATAGTCGATGCACATTCTCATGGTTCCGTCTTTCTTTTTCACAAACAATATTGGTGCACCCCAAGGTGAGAAACTCGGTCGAGCAAAACCTCTATCTGTCAACTCTTGCAACTGAGCTTTTAATTCCTTCAATTCGGTTGGTGCCATACGATACGAAGCTATCGAAATTGGTGTAGTCTCAGGTACAAGTTCAATGCCAAACTCTACCTCACGAACAGGTGGTAATCTCGATAACTCCTCAGGAAAAACATCCGAATACTCACAAACCACTGACACTGATTCAAGTTTCTTTTCTGACTCTTTACTATCAAGTACGTACGCAAGATATGCTTCACACCCATTTTTTACATATTTCTGAGCCAAAATTGAGGATATTACTGTTGGTAACCCATTCAAATCAGTAGACTCAACTTGGATTATCTCATCATTTGCACATCTCAAATCAATAGTCTTTCTTTTGCAATTCACAACTGCATCATGTACGGTCAACCAATCCATACCGAGAATAACATCAAATTCATCAAACGGTAAAAGCATCAAATCGGCCGAAAAACAGGAACCTCGGATTACCAGGGGACATTTCCTGCACACTTTGTCGACTAGCACATATCGACCCAAGGGATTTGACACTCGAATCATGAACTCAGTAGACTCAACAGGTAGAGTCTTACTGGATGCTAAAGTCTCACATAAATATAAATGAGTACAACCAGAGTCAATTAATACAGTCACATCAGTATCAAAGAGAGTGAAACTACCGGTAATAACATCAGGTGAAGAAGCATCCTCGCGTGCATATATAGCATAAGCTCTAGCAGGAGCACAAGCCTCGGATCTGGTCGTAGCATCTCTAAATCCTCTCTGACCGCCACTAGCATTCCCCGTATTCCTAGGTGGTCTACCACGAGCTGTAGCATTACTCAGTTTCCCACTCTGATTCACATTTTGTTCTGACGATTTCAGGCAGTCTTTGATGAAGTGGTCGGATGATCCGCATCTATAACAGGAATGATCATGAAATCTACAACTCCCCGAATGCCATTTTCTACAAAACTTGCACTCGGTCCTATCCCAACGATCATTTCCAACACTGGCAACTAAAGTGGCTCGCGTACTCATGGGGGGTTGATCACGGTCTCGTCTGAAAAAGCCCGAAGTGTTCTTAGATCAGCCCGAATCATCTCAAAATTTCTTCGGTGATTGCTGAAAAGGCTTTCCCGAAGATCTTTTACGAAACTCTCCAGCTCCAACATCAGCTTTCTTTTTCTCTTTACTAAGCTCATTGGCTTTGCAAGCTCGTTCAACAAGTACTACGAACTTTCTGATTTCAAGAATGCCAACAAACATTTTAATATCTTCATTTAGCCCGTCCTCGAAGCGTTTACACATAATAGCCTCAGATGATACACATTCCCGAGCATATCTACTAAGTCTGATGAACTTCCGTTCATAATCAGTAACTGACATGGAACCCTGTTTAAGTTTAAGAAATTCTTTTTGTTTCTGATCGATGAACCTCTGACTGATATACTTTTTTCAGAATTTAGTTTGGAAGAACTCCCACGTCACCCGCTCTCTGGGTACAACAGAAACCAATGTATTCCACCAATAATAGTTAGAATCACGTAGCAAAGATATAGCACATTTCAGGCATTCATCGGGTGTGCAAGATAGTTCATCAAGTACTCGAATAGTGTTGTTTAACCAAAATTCAGCTTGCTCGGCATCATCACTGTCTATAGCTTTAAATTTAGTAGCCCCGTGCTTTCGAATTCTGTCAACCGGAGGCTTATTCAACCTCATCTGATCAGTTACCAGAGGTATCGTGGGTGTAGGGGGTGTATTTGTTGGAAGTGGGGGTTGTGGAGCAGCCGCATTAGTTCGAATGTATTGGTTAAACCAATCATTCATCACATTATAAAAGGCTTGTCTAGCCTCATCATTTTGATTGCTCGCAATAGGTTGAGAGTCCATCGGCGCTGTCCCGTGTGCGGGTGCAGGCACTACACTCTCTACATCATCAGCTACCACTCGATCGGGATCGGGATCCATTACTATAAGAAAGCACATTTTTAACTGTTAAAAATCATCACACTATCGTATTAACACTATATGGCATGTATAGCTAGACTCATATACGCTATGGTTGTAATATCCCGAATCAGGGCCTAATCGGAATAGTGGTTTTGTAACCACAAATCTGAGATAGAAATAATTATTTTATAATTATTTTGATGATTATGATATGATTGCATGATTGTGTGAAAATTTCGTGATGAAATTCTATGCCTAAAGTGCTTAAATTGAAAGTAGGGACTAAATCGAATAAGTTGCAAAATTTGCATTCTAGAAATTTTTAGTATGAAATTGCTTTGAAATATTTATTAGGAGGTCTTAAATAGCAATTTTACCAATTTTAAGTTCATGGACAAATTTAGGACATGGAAGGAATTTTTGGAAAGTTTAGTAGTAAGGGTATTTTGGTCATTTTGATATTAAATGAAATAAAATGGGAAAAATAACACAAAATAGTCATCTTCCCCATTTAGTTGCTGCCAAAACTTCACTCTCACCATAGCTAGGGTTTCTTCAACTTTAAAGCTTCATAGTAAGTGATTCTAAGCCCCGTTTTTAATGATTTTTACGTTTTTGAGATCCCGGTAGCTCGATTAAGCTTATGCTAACAATAATTCAACCTAGGGTTCATATTTGGAAAAATACCCATAGGTGAAATTTGTGTATTTTGATGTTTTATGATAGAATATGGCATTTTAAATTATGTTAGACAACTTGTGCTACTCGGTTTTGAGCGAAAACGAGTAAAAGGGCTTAATCGGTAAAAATACCTAATAGTCATAAGTACATGTTAGAGTGAGAATTTGATGTTGCCATAGAAGAGAAAAGTGATCAGCATGTTGTAAAACATAAGAATAAGGAATAAAGTTTAATCCCGAGCTTAGGGGCAAAAATGTAAATATGCAAAAGTTTAGGGGCAAAATTGTAATTTTGCCAAAATTTGAGTTAAGGATTAATTTGATAATTTGAGTATTAAATGAGCTAAATGTGTTATTTTAGATCAAGAAAGACGTGGAATCGACCTCAATCGAGGAAAAGAAAAGATTGTGGACTAAACTGCAAAATCCTTGTATTTTGGTACCAAGGTAAGTTCATGTGTAAATAATGTAGCATAATTGTTATTTTTAAGTTATTGATATTAATTATGTGTTATGCTGAATTTCATTATGAAATGTATGCTTTGTGGTTAATTTCAAATAATATGTAAATTATGTGAGCTACTTGTTAAATATAATTGTTACCGAGTATTGATTTCGGCATTCTACGGAAGACGGCAAGGATAAGTGTTCGAGAAAAATCCCGTTTGAACCTTAGGAATAGATTAGGATACAAGTGACATGTCACTAGGATGGTTGAGCATCCGAGCTCGTTGAGTTGAGTCCGAGTTCACTTATGGATGCGAACGCCCGAGCTCGTTGAGTTGAGTCCGAGTTCGCTTATGGGCGGGTTACATGATTGCTTGATTGTATATATGGCACTTATGTGCAAGTTATCCATGTATCCGAATTATATTCCGATGTGTTCAACGGGTAAAGTTCTACTCAAATGGAGGAATATTCGAGATGTAAAGAGACGTATTGGTAAGTGATATGAAATGGATATTTTGGACAGGTATGTATTTAACCCTCGGGTTGAGTATTGATACAACCACGATAAGGTAATAAGATGATGAAGAATGATTAAAAATGTGATATGTGTTTTAGTGATGTATGCTAATGTTGATTGGTATAACTGTTTGTTATGTTACTTATTATTTGCATATGAACTTACTAAGCATTTATGCTTACTCCCTCCTTCTTACTCATTGTAGTTTTGGACAAGCCAGCTCAGGAGTCAGGATAGGTCGAAGGCTCAGTCACACTATCCGGAAGACTTTTGGTAAATGGCTTGTAAATTTAAGTATGACATGTATAGCAATACACCTATTTTGTGTAAATGATCTTATGGTATGGTTGTGAAATGGTTGAGGAAATGCTTGATAATGATAAATTATGAAAATGGTTAGTTTAGATTAAGTTTGATGTTAAGGAAAACTATTAAGATACTTAGTGCATAAAAACTCATAAAAAGGATGAAATTTACTATAAATAGAATACCACAGCAACACTAACGCGAGTTTGAAAATTTACTAAAAATCATAGAAATTGAATTTAGTGATGAACTACATATAAAATTGAAGCTTATTATGTCTAGTTTCACATGAAACAAATGAAACAAGTAAAGGAATTATATGTTAGAAGATATTTGAATTTTAGTGAAACAGAGTCATAGCAGTTTCTGAATCCCCTATTCCTACTTTAGAAATTCACCATAAATTGTAAAGATATAATTAGGTGGCGTATTTTATATCCTCAGAATCCTTATTGAGTCTAGTTTTATAATAAACAAATTTCATAGTCATATGAATTTTGTACAGAGATAAATGTGGTTCGTAGTAAACAGAGGTCAGACCAGCCGAGTCTGAAACAGGGGTAACTTTAACTAATAAACTATACTAATTAGCCCAACCAAAAATTCTAGAAAAAAAATTAGTAGATAGGTATATGAGTCTAGATTCATGGAAAATTTACAGATCTTAATTTCGAGTTTCTTAACTTGAGATATGATTTTTCTTGTGACTGTAACGCAAGTAGCTTAAAAGCTGTGAAGGTAGAAACAAATAATCCAAAGTCCCAAAAATGTTAAACTAAGCTTAGTAACACCTCATACTCGACTCCGGCGACGGTCTCGGACGTGGGGACGTTACAATGGTAGTCCTAGAATCGACTAAACTGTAGCTCTGATACCAATTAAAATGTAACACTCCTAACCCGAATTCAATCACCGGATTAAGGCTAAGAGGTATTGCCGAACCAAACATTTAATTATCTCATTCACATTGTCAATAAACATAAACAGAGATCGAGCTAAAATACATACTGATATTTAAGTTGTACGCCATTTTCGTATGGCCAAAATATTTACAATTTCAAAACATCTTTATCGTCAGCCTAACCCATACATGCCATATTGAGTCTAAAATATAACTATACCAAAACAATCAATAGTGTGATGAACTGCTAACGATCCTCGAGTCGGTGGCCAAAATCAACAATCTATAAAATAGAGAAATAAAGAACAGAGTAAGCTTTCAACACTTAGTAAGTTTTAAGCATCACAAACAATTAAAACTTGTCATTTAAATCTTGCATTTAGTATTACAAAAATCCTATTCTAATTACAAATCACTTGGCCGAATATACACAAGTACACCAATTATAAAGCCTATTGGCCGAATATATATATATGAATACACAAAGAAATTTCAGCACATACTTTACTTTACTTTATAGCTCATACAATTAATTTAAGTCATATACTTTCATATAATGACAGACATAGACCGAATAGGTCATTCTCTTATTCGTAAAGACCGAATAGGTCATTCTCTTATTCGTAAATATAGTAATCATCCACACACATATATCGTTCTTTGATACTAATAATTCACTTTAAAATCAATTCACATATGTGTACATAATACGTACTTGGCCATCATAATGTATCAAACATAATCAATAGTAGTTTACCTCGAACATTCGAATTCATAATCTTACTCGAATCACCAGCGTTAAGCCTACTAGGTTTAAAACCCGAATCCAGTCACCAGCACAAAGCCTGCGGAACTTTAAGCCCGGATATAGTACCAGCACTAAGCCTGCGGGATTTAACCCGGATATATTACCAGCACGAAGCCTGCGGGATTTAACCCGGATATATTACCAGCACGAAGCCTGCGGGATTTAACCCGGATATATAGCCAGTATGAAGCCTACAGGACTTAACCCGGATATGTATCGAGTGCCAAGCATATTTACTCACATGATAACTCAATTCTCATAACATATCACATTAGTAATTCAATTTCTTCACTCGAATATAAGCACAAAAAAAAATACACCTTCAACATAACTTTCGGTTTAATATTCATACAGAAGAACACATAACCATTTCACTATCCCAGCTTAACTCCTAATAACCATTCGGTTACATGCCATATACTCAATTTATTTATCTAACAACCTCATTCAAGTAGAGACAATAGGTCGCAATTCATCTATCATACTTATCTCATGACATCATCAGTAATATAATAAATGTGATTACTCAAAACTTACTTCGGTATATTCGAACGGTCGCGGATTGGTTACTCTATTACTTTCTCTTTTCCCCTATCCAACTTTGATCCTCCTTGCTCTTGAGCTTAATTAAAACAAATAGATTTGTTTAATTACTTAACCAATATTATTTACTTATTAATCAAAATATTATTTACTTATTAATCACATTCGGCAATCACATATCAAATTCAATATGTATTATAATTTATATAAATATGCCATGATTCAAATTTCATATTTATTTATAACCGAAAATGGCAAGAGCTTATCAAGCCATGAAAATCACTTATAACTCAAACACAAAATGATCATATAACCCTAATGACTGATTATTCAACTTATACCCAGTTCGCATACACAAGCAAAACTCACATAGCTTATCTTGCTTTCTTATACACAAATTTAACCATCGTAAATATTTTATCAAGAAACACCTTAATCATTTTAGCCAAATTTTCTATTACCAAATAAATCACATATATATAACACTACTCATTACACATATACATCAACTATCAAAAATTCCCACTCCTTAGCTATTGCCGAGTGCTTATAAGTGTCTTGAGTCATCTTTAACACATTTATCAATCTTCCAATTCAACTTAATACAAAAATAATATCATTTAAATTGCCAACACCAAAACATTTCTTCAAATGGACCTAGCCGAATACCCCACTTAACTAAATGATTCACACAAATCACTAATAGCCAACTCAAATTCATCCTTAATTTCTCCTATAACGAAATTCATCAAAATTTAATAAGAAAATACATCAAATTCCATGACCGAATTCGCATTTATAATAAAAACAAAATCCTTGCATCTCATCAATATGTCCAATTGAAAAAATTGCTTAATTCATCACCTAAGCAACATGAAACTCCATTACAATCACAATTATTCATTCCTTAAAACCAACATTCAACTATCAATAATTTAGCAAAACTCATGTAAATGGTCGAATGCTATATCCTCAACCAAAACTAAAGTTTTAACATGGGCTACGTAGGAATCTATGTAATTAACTAAATTTTCACAAGAATTTGAAGATAGCACATGAAACATACCTTAATTTGGATGCTAAAATAGCGGAAAGTTTGATCTCTCCTATCCCTTTTTTTTAAGAAATCGGCAATGAAGAACAAAAGTAATTAACCTTGTTCTTTTCACCCATTTACTTATTTTATTATAATATAAAATTGCTATTACATATTATAATACATTTATATATATAAATACATATAAAATTTATATTTTACAACTACTAAACCACATGGTCGGTCACTATAAAAAAACTGGCAATTTGACATGCACATCCTTATGATTTTTAAACCATATAGTAATAAGCCATCACATAAATACCTAGCACATTTTTAAAATTCTCACACAAGTCCCTTTCAATAAATTTCAATCAAAGCACCACAAATTCACATATGTATTTTCACACAAATTAAGCACGAAATTTAACATTCAATTATTTTCACGACTCAGTTTAGTGGTCCCGAAACCACTTCCCTACTAGGGTCAAATTAGGGCTGTCACAGGACCGGATTTTTCACAAGCTTCGCAGGAGGAGCTATTTCAAATACTACGCGCACGACCCATCACCACAGGTCGTTGCATCGACTGGGCTGCTGTCGAGCAAGTCCAACTCACTGATGCCATCCGCACCCTCTTGTCTACAGACCCATGGGAACAGTTCTTTGCTATTACCAAGCCTACTTATTTAGAGCTAACCTTAGAATTATGCTCTACTTTTCATTTATAGGTGGTGATGACGAACAATGATGACCCAGGTACCACTCACTTCCGATTAGAAGGTCTAATTCGTGCGATGAGTGTCCTAGAGTTTGGAGTTGCTCTGGGACTTTACACTGGTGAGTTTATGGAGGAGGAGGACATGAATGCACTACCACGCAATATCCACATCTCCCCCTCATTGTGCTGGAAGGCTTTGGCACCACTCTCTTCCAACTACGACCCCAGCCACTCGAAGGCCTCAGCTCTCCCCCTTTCCCTCCGCTATCTCCATGCCATATTGGCTCACACATTGACCAGGAGGAGCGAGAGCACCGGCGTCGTCACCACACATGACGCCTACTATTTATGGTGCATGGTAAATGCACACGTGACTGACTTGGCCTACTTCATTGCTTTCGCCATTCGCCATCAGACAGAGCGGCATAGGAAGAGAGTGATCTCCATTGGCCCCTATGTGACGCACTTTGCCAAACACTTCGGCCTCCTTAGCACCGCGGCCCAGTCATCAGTGCTTACACTAATAGGTCAGATGTCCCCACAGGGCATCACGACTATGTTACACATGCAGATGATCAAGCGCCGACGTGGGACCGACCCTCCTCAGTATCGTCTCTCTCATGCCATTGACGAGGAGGATCTTGAGGACATTCCTGATGATGTTCCCCCACAGCACGAGGAGCCTTCGACGACGCCACCTAGGGAACGACCAGTTCCTGCGGCTGCTTCATTGGCACATCTTTCCAACCCACTCGCCCACTTCGAGCAGTACTGCACTACACAGTTCGAGATGATCCACGATCGAGATCAGGGACGAGACCGACAGATGGATGATATGCAGGCCATGATGCAGTAGTTGTGCCAGCACTTCCACATCGCACCTCCAACACCACCACCTGAGGGCCCCACCGATGAGGATCATTGAATCCTCCTATTTTATTTTTATTTATTCTTATTTTTATTCTTATTTTATTTATTTTATTCTTATTTTTCTTTTGATTTTTATTTTCATTTCAATTTTCTTATTTTGAAAGACATATCTATATTAGTAAATTTTTATTTTCCATTTTTTGGTATTTCTAACAAGTAATTCCACTACACTCTCTTCCACACCAACTCTTAATAAGCTCTTCATGATTCTACAGACTTCCAAGCGAAGCTGCTAGGAATATTTTACGCAATGAGGAAACAAATAGGGAAAAATACCTAACGAGTGCCATGTTCAGCGACCCAATTTCTTCATCTAGCCAAGAACAGTGGCCGCTACCATTTTACCCAAACACTCCAACCTCAGAATCAAGCTTCGCATCCCTCTAATAGGGAGTTTGACCTCTTTCCCTCTTATGATTTTCCTTATGTTGACTAATCTATCTTTGTACATTGAGGGCAATGTACATCTTAAGTGTGGGGGATGAACATGGAACCTAACTTTTTGCATTATTTTCAAATCCCTGAATTTGGTCTTGTGCTTAAGTGATTTTCTCATAATATTGATAGAATGAATTCAGATTGATCTATAACTATTGTTGGTATGTCATGAATTAGACCATGGGAATTATGCATAATTATTTGATTATAGGACATTAAAGAATCGAGCATGATAAGTTGATATTTTGAGAACTAAAATTTTTAGATTATTTTCCTAAATTGAGGTATTATCTTGAAATCTTAAGTATACAGGAATGACATTAAAAACCCAAATTTTGGTGAGATTTTTGAGCCTTTTGAGCATATAGCTTTCTTTCTTGCTCATTTCTTTTGTGGTTTGAGTGTGTCAACATTGAACTGTTATTCCAGAACTTGCTTCGATTATACAGGTCAAGACCACACATATGATTTGATATACTGAGATGATAAAGGCACTTAGGATTTAACCCATTGACTTCATAAAAAGCCTTCCCACATAATTAAACCCTTAGTGAACCCCTTTTGAACCTAATAACCTTTTTCTTTGATTAACCTCATCATTAACCCATTAACCCATTATTGTTGAAATCCTCTTACTTAATTGACCCTTTTTATCAAGATTGAATTTAATATTGTTACCTCACTATGTTAACCATTTTTTGTTACTGAATCATGAAGTATAATTTCTGTATTGTATTAACTTGATTTGTTCTTAAAAAAATGTGTGTAATTCTCAGCAAGCTAAAGTTGTCATGAACTCATGTAAAATAGTTCTAGCTATTTGTTTGTGATTCAGTAATTAAGTTTTTGATAGTGGGCTAACATATTGAAATTATCTCGATTCTAACCCCTATTCTTCGACCTGTATCCATACTTGTAACTTAAACCCCATTACAACCATTCAAAGACCTTTTGATTAGTGTATCATATCATTTACAAGTGGTGGAGATTTGATTTTTAGGCAAGCCTATGGTAATAACTTTTCATGTTAGACAATCGAGTGCTTAATCTTGACCCTTAAACACTTTGAGTGATTTGAGTGAATCTTTAGTGAGGATGTCATCTCTTGTGTATTTAGGACTAAAGTTAATTACTTAAAGGAAGGATCTTACCTATAATTTTATTATTGAAATATCTTATTTAGATTGTTTGAGGCGTTAATGCTCCTATAGTTAAATTCTTACTGTATAATTTTTCGTGGAATAGTTTGCAACATTATCAATACTGATTATGTGATTGAAAAGAATGAATTATAGCAGTAAGTGAGAATTTTGCTTGAGGACAAGCAAATGCTTAAGTGTGGGGGTATTTGATAAACGCCAAATGATACATGTTTTTAGCCCAAATACTTAGTATACTTATGGATGTTTACTACTAGATTTGTGGATTTTGGTGCTTTTAATCCAGTTATTTCATGTTTTGCACCAGGAGAGCACCAAGATCAAAAGGAGCTAAAAATGAGTTAAAAAAGGGACAAAATGAACCAAATCGAGAAGATCCACACGGCCTAAGCCTTGCTACACGGGAAGCTCACACGCCTGTGCCTTTCGAGGGTGTCGACCAAGGTTTACTCGACTCACACGGCCTGGCCATTGAGCCCACACAGCCGTGGCAATTTAACGGATCGCACACGGCCTGGCAACCACGTTACACGGCCATGGCACACGGGCGTGTCCCTTTTTCAAAGAGTTCTATTCTATATGGAAAAAGTATACTTAGGGGGAAAGAAAGCCAATCAAAAGCCTATATAGACACCCTAAGTATGACCTAGAAAGAGGG
Organism: Gossypium hirsutum; assembly: GCF_007990345.1. NCBI lineage: Eukaryota > Viridiplantae > Streptophyta > Magnoliopsida > Malvales > Malvaceae > Gossypium > Gossypium hirsutum. The sequence goes on along the minus strand of NC_053436.1, from coordinate 58,009,193 downwards.
CTCTCCAGAACTTTTCTGGAACATAGAACCACACGCCGGGAATTACTTGAAGGAAGCCAGATGATCCATCTCAAAAGCCAGAGCTACGCCAAGATTGAAGATCTCTCTCAGAATTCCGTCAGAGGTTTTAGAGTTTTCTTTATGTTTTGTTATTTTCATACTTTTGAGATGTACTCTTATTTTATTATGGACTAAACCCTTTAGATACCTAAAGGGGATAAAACCTATGATAGATCTTGTTATTATTATTTGAACTGTATGATAAATCATTGATTTGTTCTTAATGCTTGAGTTAATATTATGTGTATTAATTCATGATTTGATGTGCTTATGCAGAGGAGGAATAGACCCTGCCTAAGAGTAGATTTGGCATAATTAAACGGGGTTGATCAAATGCCTAAAAATAGGGTTACGAGATTTTTCTAGATTAGGGTGAAACCTAATAAGGGGCTATAACACCCTGAATTTGGGCCTAAAAGTTTTGGGCCTTAAGCATGGGAGCGGTTGAAGGCAGCTTATAATATTTTGTTGTGCATGTAAATTTCGTTAATGAAGGCTTGTTTTAGTGGTTAAGTGTGCTGAGAAGTGTTGGAGAAGTCCTAGGTTCAAACTTGGACTCTAGCCAAATTTTGGTTTAAGGTGAATCAAACCCTGGGTGTAGTAAGTAGGCCTTAAGAATATTGTTGGAGAAATTGTGCCAAAAAAATCCTTGTGGTCTAGTGGCAAAGTAGTGCCACATAAGAGGTAAGAAGGTGGCGTCAGAGAGTTGGTAAGGAGGTCCAGGGTTCGAAACTCATGGCAATTAAAGAGCATTTATTTTGCTAACAGGGAGCAGGCAGGAGTTGGAAGTTGAATGGAACTCTGTTGGAGAGAGTTTGAATCAATCAAACGCATGGATTAAGGAGAGATAAGGGGAGATATTTTAGGGATTTGAAGCGAGGCTTAGAGTTGGTCGAATAATGGGAATTAGAGAGGGGATTTCGGCAGAGGAGTATTAGGTTAGTATTTCGGCATTTAGGGACTTAGTTGTGCCGTTTTCTTCTGTGTAAACACCATAGGATTATTCTTTTGTTCCTTTTTTCTTCTCTAGTTGAAACTACCACCCTTCCATCCATCTTTCCTTCCTTTTTCTTTTTCCGAAACCAATTACAATTTCCTTTCGTTTCATCTACTACTCCCTTTCTTATCTTCACTTTTGCCGGAAAGCCAGAAAAGCCGAAACCTGTGAAGATTAGTGTGCCGATTTCTTTTTGACCAGAAACCTTCTTTTCTCTTCACTTATTCTTTATCTACTAAACTCTAAATAGTACACAAGGAAGAATGTGGCAAGTATTCACCGATTCAGTAGTATAACTGTTAAGAAAAGGAGAAACCTCCCTACAGTTTAAGGAGGCTATTGTTTTGAGGTATAGGCCTTTCTAGGGCTTTTTAATTTGATTTTTATGGTTTAGATAACTTTGGAGGAGAAGCAAGGCTTAGGTATCAACGTCGATAAGCTTGAATCGTATCATCAGACCTGGTGAAGGTAAGTGACCTATGGCCATTAGGGGTTCTTTGACCGAATATGGTAAGGTGGATTTTGGGTTTGATAAGCATGGCTTGTACACTAAGTGTGGTAATGTTTAATTGTAGGTTGTCGTGAGAGACTTTGTTAGTGAACGTCACAAATCAAGTGTGTAATAACCCCCGTAAGATCTTAGGCTAATATTCGCAGAAAGCCGAAATGCTGAAATTTTGGCATTTCGGGAACTTGAGATTTTGCATGTGATTTTAGATGCGATAAGAACGATATGATCAGTGTTTGGACCAGTAGAACAGGTAAGAGCGCAATTCTGTGCACAATTGTAAGTTGGGCCTTAATAGGCTGAAATTGGGCCCAATGGGCTTCCGGGCCCATTTGGGTAAAATTGATAGAAAATGGAATTTGGAAAAGTTGCATGTTAACACGGTTAGTACTGTTGTAAAATTCGGGTTAAGAGGGCTTTGTGGACTAAATTGGCATTCGTAGGGCCCATTAGGGGTTTCTAAACGGGTTTAAAATCAAGAATTTCAAAACAAAGGTATTTTAAATCAATTTTTAGGAAATTTGTATTTTCTGTGACCACATACATGTTTTTAAGTTTTAAATGGTGTGGAGAAAGACGTGGCACCCTGAATCCTCGGCACCAAGTCTGTAAGTATACTTTCCTTTACGTCATGTGATATTGATATGATGTTATGGATAGAACTGAGACCCTACTATGATACTTTAGATAGGGTAGAGCTGTAAAATGGTAGGAATGAGACTGTAGCTAGGTTACGACGTTGTGAAAACAATCCTTGAACTGCTATATTTCTATAAGACATCTTGTAATAAACAACTGAATTGTTAAACTAATGTCATAAAATTCGTAATCAGATAATTCGATATGAGTACAAGAGGAACTCATCGACGAGGCTGCGGACGTGGTCGGGGAAGGGTGCAACCTAAATCTTCATCCTCAGGGCATAGGCCAACTGAGGAGGCATTCGTGCCACAAGCAACTGAGACTGGGTCATATGATCGGGCTGCGGGGGACGATGCTTTGTCCCAAGCAATGTCAAGGGTTTTGGAAAGGGTTGCTGGAGCTAGCACCGGGACAGTAAACAGGGGATCCATCTCTGAGCGACTCTGGGCTAACGGAGCAGAGGTTTTTAGGGGCGTATCTGGAGTAGCCCCAAATGTGGCTGAATTTGGGCTTAGGCCCAATATGCTGATATTGGTTTGGGCTCTGAAAGGGGCTTGTTGCACACTGAGTTTCCAAACTCACCCCCTTTTCTTTATCTTTACAAGTGAGCCGTGATGTGAAGACTTAGAGCTAGAGGGGATTTAGAGTGGCCATGGTGATCGCTTTTGGACTTTACAATAAGTAACCAGTTTTCTTTAGTTTATCTTAAATACTATTTATTTTTGGGTTATAATAAGGCCATTTTAACTATTTTTCTTCGATTATTTTTATTTTTAATAACTCTATAATTTTCTGATAATAATTTGTAATGGGCTAGAATTAGGGCGCGTTTTCAAAATGTTATTCGTTTACAAAACAACGCAACGATACAACTAATCGGTTTATCAAATCTATCTACTTAAAGGAATTTCAACTCGTTTACCAAGGTGTGGCAATGGTTGTGGGCATGTCTAGGATTGGATCCAATCGAGAGCTTGGTACTTAAGCAGCCTTCATAGCTCACCTCCTCTGTTTCAGATACCTACCTGGTGCACAGCTTCCATTCACTTTGTTAACTTAGCAAAAGATGATATTTTAAAACACTAAAATGAATCATGGATTTTTTAAAACTTTATTATGACACGTCGGATTCGGCCATAACGTCTAGGCCGGGTTTGGGGTGTTACATTTAGTGGTATCAGAGCCTGGGTTGTAACAACTCGGCTGTGGATTGGGTTTTCAAATGTTGAATTTTAGAAATTATTTTCAAGCACGTGCTCTGTTTGAAGTATTCCTCTTAAAAAGTGTGGCACACCGAGTCTCCGGCACCGAATCCGTAAGTCTTCTGAATACTTTTATCTATTTAGAAATTGAAATACTATGGATTCCTTAGATATTTTTCTGAATTTAAATTTGGTATTTATTTTATGTGGATGTGATGTTTGGATATAGAAATTGTATATATGTGTGATAAATATGTGTCTGCTTCAGTGAATAAGTGTTGTATGTATAAGATGTTTCAAGTTCTAGTTGAAGTGTGGTAGTGATAGTAGGATCAAAGTGCGCAGCGGTAGTATGGGTAGATGTTACACGACTACCCTGTTAGATGGAAATTTCGGGGACGAAATTTCTTTAAAGGAGGTAAAGTTGTAACACCCTAAATTTGGGCCTAGAAGTTTTGGGCCTTGAGCATGGGAGCGGTTGAAGGTAGCTTATAATATTTTGTTGTGCATGTAAATTTCGTTAATAAAGGTTTGTTTTAGTGGTTAAGTGTGCTGAGAAGTGTTGGAGAAGTCCTGGGTTCAAACCTGGACTCTAGCAAAATTTTGGTTTAAGGTGAATCAAACCCTGGGCGTAGTAGGTAGGCCTTAAGAATATTATTGGAGAAATTGTGCCACAAAAAGCCTTGTGGTCTAGTGGCAAAGTAGCGCCATATAAGAGGCAAGAAGGTGGCGTCAGAGAGTTGGTAAGGAGGTCCAGGGTTCGAAACTCATGGCAATCAAAGAGCATTTATTTTGCTAACAGGGGGCGGCAAGAGTTGGTGTTGAATTTAAGCTCTGATGTTGGAGGGATCCCACATCGAGAAGCTAACATAAGAGGGGATGCAAAGCTGGCTTTAAATAGAGAGAACCATGGGGAGTCTAATCCGTAGGAGGGGACGAATTATCGTAATTTGTTTTAACCCGAGACATAAACAAAGACAAGGATTAACTCCAGTCTCCAATCAGGTGTGTATTTCTCACTACTCTAGCTGTAGGATGGCTACTTCGGGCCGCGATGGGCCGAAAGGGGCCATGTGGGCCCAATGGGCCTACGGGCCCAATTGGATAAGTTGTTTGATTGTGTAGTAAATATTGGACTGGGCTAGGTGAATCTCATATCTGTGGCTAGATTTGGGCTAAAAGGGCCACAGGAGCGTATGGGCCCATTTGGGCCGAGAAGGGCTTTAGGCCCATTCGTATTGTTATCCCTATTTAGAATACCTTGGTTTACAAAATTACCAAAATACCCCTGATTTGTGAAATTATCGAAATACCCTTGTAGGGTAGAATTACCAAAACATCCTTGTAGGGTAGAATTACCGAAATACCCTTGTAGGGTAGAAATATCGAAATACCCTTATAGGGTAGAATTACTGAGATACCCTCGTGGGGTAAAATTACCATTTTGCCCCTAGGGTGTTAAATGACTGTTTTGCCCTTGTGGGCAAGTGACTAACTTGGATTGTGTGGTTGACGGATTTGATTGTGAATATATGTTGGTGATATGAATGACTTAACTGTGATTGTTTGATTCAAATATGGGCATGACATTCTGCATACATGACATGTTGCATGGGTGGGGTTTTATATAAATGGAGGAAGTGCAAAAAGGGCTTTACCCCAGTTTACCAAAAAGGGCTTTGCCCCAGTTATTAAAAGAGGCTAGGCCTCCAGTTATATGATAGAGCAACTATGCTGCCAGTGGAGAGTTTGGTTGGGTGGGTTGAGTTATTCCCCACATGGAGAGCTTGGTTGGTACGAGTGGAGAGTAGCGGATGGTGGGTTGAGTAGTCTCCCCAAATGGGCTTGCATACATCCATTGGTATTACATGTGATATTGAAATGGGCCTATGGGCCATACCATTTACAGTAAAGGCTTCGGCCCAATGATATGATTTATGAAAAGGCTTCATCCCAATAATCGTTAAACGAAAGGCTTCGGCCCAGTATATGTCGAGACTGAATAAGGCTTTGGCCCAGATTGTACTGATACCGTGTTATTCACTGTTTGTTTGTTATTGGGATTACACACTGAGTTTTCGTAAACTCACCCCGTTTATTAACCTTTCAGGCAATTTCCAGCCTTAGACGGATCGGAGTTGCGAGGGGCTCGGAGATGGCCACACTACTATTTCTGTTTCTTTTAATTGCAATTAGATTTCATTTTTGGGTTTTTTTATGTAATAAGGCCGTTGGTGGGTTTTAAGTTTTAATTTGGATTGTGATTTCTTATACTGAGCTGCTAGTCTAGGAAAACTCGAGATTTCAAAATGGCATGATTTTTCTAAGGAATACGAGCTTCTAACAACAAAGTTTTCAAAATGCTTCCGCGATTTTAAATGAGGTAATATACCAAAGGCAAACAAATTGGTAAACGTTTTGATAGGAACTGTGGTTTAATAATAAATTTAGATTCAGTAATGGATTTTCACCGGAAAGATCAAATTTGAAAAATGGTTTGATGTGACGCACCAGATTCGGCCATAACGTCTAGGCCAGGTTTGGGGTGTTACAGGGGATCCATAGATCGAGTTAATGCAACCCTAGAGTGTTAATTAGAGAAAAGTCTCGGTTATTCAATCTAGGGATTAGATGTTATTAGTTTTGAATAGGGATAATAACTTAACTTAGGGTTCTCTATGGAACAAGTCAAGTGAATAAATCGTCCAGTTTAGATTCAGATTACAAGTGAAATCTATGTGGATTCCTCCTTGTGTGTCGTCTTTATTAATTGCTTCTCTTCAAGACTTTTTCGAAATTCTCTCTTCACTTTAATTAAATTAGTTAATTAGTTTAGATAATTAGTTTAATAAACAAATCCTTTTATTCTTAGGCTAGATAATAAAAAGATAGTTATTACTAGTACTTTTGGTTACCTTGGGTATGATATCCCGATCTTGCCATTACTATACTATTGTTTGATAGGTGCACTTGCCTTTTCGTCGTGATAATAGTTAGTCTAGGTTTGATCTTCATTATAAATATTTATTACTTATTACGAATCACTGCGATCAGTGGAACACGGTCAATCTCATGGGCGTGTTGACCGACTATGTGTCCCTTGTACGTAAAAATTTCAAGTCAGAATGCATGGTAGTAAATACATGGGCAGAGACATGGCTGTGTGTCTCAGTCGTGTAGAGGAAATGGCCTCTGGCCACGGACGTGTGCCCCGGCCGTGTGCCCTAAATTGGATGTTGACGTCAGGAACAGAATGTCAAGGTTTTTAGACACGGGCTCATTACAACAAAACAGGTTTTTCACGGCATTTTTAGAGGCGTTTGAATAAAAAACACCGCTATAAATCGTGCATTAGTGGCGTTTTTCTAAAAACACCGCTATAGATCGAGCATTAGTGTAACAGCCCAGTTTAGACCCTATTTGGAATAATGGTTTCGGGACCACAAATTCGAGCCAGAAAAATATTTCAAAATTATTTTATGAGTTTATTATGTGTGAATTTATATCTGTAAAATTTTCATGTTTTAATTTTATCGTTTGGGTATCCGATTAAATAAAATGACTTAATCATGTAAAAAGAAAATTTGATGGTTTATAGTATAAGGGCCGAATTGTTAGTGGCTTTTTAAATTGAAGTATTTAAGTTGTAATTAGTCATTTGATTACTAGTGGGACGGTGGTAAGTATATACCATATGGTTTTATAATATTTTATTAAAGATATGTATATGTGTGTAAATTAAATATTATTTTATATTAAGGTGTAATATATATTATAAGACATAAACGTGAAAGCCATATCATGTGCATTAGCTTCTTGTTTGGTTGGTAAAGGATATATATTATATGATTTTATTATTATTTCAAATGTAAAAACTAAAAATTATAAGCTTTATAATATAAAAGATATTATAAAGTAAAATATGAGTGGGCATATGTTTTATTTCACCCATGTCGAAACAAAAGAAAAGAAAAAGAAATAAGGGAAGCTTAGGTTCGGCCAACTCCCAAGCTCAAATCCAAGGTTCGTTCTTTGTCGGTTTTTGATAATTTTTACGTTTTTGAGATCGTTGCTTCGAGTACTTCAAAACCCATGCTTAAAATTTGAATTTTGATGAATATTTTGAGTTATGCCATTGATGGAAGCTTGTGATTTTTATGGTTTGATGGTGAAATATGAAAGATAGGTGTTGGGTTAACATATTTTTGTATTGGAATTTTTGATGATTTTGAGTAATTAGGACTTAATTGCAAAAATAAAAATTTGAGAGACTAAAATATGAAATTGATGAAATATATGGACTTGTATGGGTATGGGTAAAATTCGGCCCAACATGGGTATATTGAAATTTTGTATATTTTGTGTTTTGTGCAATAGGGATTAAATTGTAAAAATTGTAAATGTCAGGGGTAAAATGGTAATTTGCCCATTTATGTGTTTTTGAACTAAATTGAATGAAAATATGTTTGAATGAGCCTAATTTGAATATTTTTAGATCAGAACCAAAGAAATCGGATTTGGGCTAGGGAAAAACGAAAGTTGTCGACTAGCAGCTCCGTCCCGTTTTACGACGTCTGAGGTAAGTTTATAAGCAAATACACATGCCTAAATGTAGTTAAATGTTAAGTATATATGCTGGTATATAATATATGAATTTATACTTGTAAATGCCGAATGTGTATGAGTTTGAAAACTATGTTCGAGCTTTCGATTCGACTGAGTTATGACGTTCGAAAGCCCTGTATGAATCTTAGGAATAGTTAGGATACATATGTCATGACACAGGATTCCGACATTTGTGTTCCTTGTGTATGATTATTGAACCGAAAGTTGAAGGGTAGGTGTACATTTTGTGCTTATATTCGAATGAAGCAATTGAATTGCTAATGTGATATGTTATGTGAAATGTGTTAACATGTGAATAAATAAGCAAGACACTGGAAATGTATCCGGGCTAAAGACTCGCAAGCTTCGTGCTGGAAATGTATCCGGGCTAAAGTCCCGCAGGCTTCGTGCTGGAAATCTATCCGGGCTAAAGTCCCGCAGGCCTTGTGCTGGTAACATAATTTCGGGTTTTATACCTAGCAGGCCAAGTGCCGATGAATTTGATAAAAGTATACAATTACAAGATCCTACACTAAGTTGACAAATTGAAAGTGCATTACATATTAAGTTGGCCAGGTACGTATCATGTACTCGTATGTGATTTGATTTGAATTAAATTATAAGTATATAAAGTGATGCATCTGTGAATAAGTGTTATGACTATATATGTGATCGTGATATATTCGGTAAATGTGTGAAGTTATGTGAAGTGATTCTATGTTTATATTCAAATATAAACACTTGGTCCTTGTGGAAAGATTTGTGGAAGTATATGATTTATTTTTAGGTGATTACGATCGTGGAAAATTAAATGTGAATATGATTTTGTATTTTATTTGTTTCAATGAAACTAAAGCTGTTAGTGAAGCATTTTAATGCCTATGTTATTTGAGTTCGATCTTGAATGACATGATATACATGTTTAGATAATTTGAATGCAAGGAATGCGTGAAAGAGCAAATTGTAATAAATCTGCTTGGGACAGCAACAGTAGCGTGATTTTAGAAAATACCATAAATTGTGGAAATTAAATTAGAAGTCGAATAAATAATGTAATTAAAGCTTAATGAGTCTAGTTTCTTATAAAAGAAATATTGTAAGCAAAAGAATTGTAGATAATGAAATATTTGAAGTAGCGTAAGATAGAGTCAAAATGACCTTGAAATTCCCTTTTCTGTTTTTAGAAAATCATTGTAAATTGTACAATGATGATTATAAGATAAAATTTATATAATTAGACTCCTTAATGAGTCTAGTTTCAAATTAAATAAACGATAACATAATTCGAGTTCCGTATAATGAGAAAATTGATTTGTAGTGAAGAGTGATCAGAATAGTCAAACAGTGAAACATGGGAAACTTCAATAAAAATCTAGTATTGATTGGTCAAACCAAAAATTCTAAAAATTTGTTGGATGGAAGATATGTGAGTCTATTTTCAGGGAAAATTAACGGCACTTGATTTGGAGTTTCTTAGCTCCAGTTATAAATAAGTTAGTGACTGTTGCTCAGGAAGACAGCATGTAGTGAATTTGTGATTTTGTTGCAAACATGGTTAAAACTAGTTAATGAGATGCTTTTCGAGTTCTTATGATCTTATTTGTGAATTGAATATTTGGTTTTAATTGAGTTCAGATTCAAGAGAGATGAATTCGCTAAATATGCATTATGTTCATGGATACTTGGCCAAGATGGCAATTACCTAGGAATGATTTCTTGAAAATTTGAAATAATTAATCTATAAGTAAATTAATTGTTTACATTGCTTAAAACTTACTAAGCATTGAAGCTTACTCCGTGTTCTCTTTTCCATTTCTTATAGGTTTATCCTTTAGTTCGAGTTGGAAGAGCCGGAGATATCATCACACTATCGAGTCATTATGTGAGTTGAGAAGACTGTATATCATCATGGTTTAAGGCATGTATAGGATAGACTATAGGTAAAATGATATTTCGACTTTGTATACATTATAGCCATGCAAAGATGGCTTGCTCATTTTGTTTAGAGAAGCCTTATAATTGAACTAATGTGTTGATAATTTATGTCTGGTAAGTATCTCTGACCTTATAGAAGTTTTGTTCAGTCAAGTAATACCTCATAACCTTGTTCCGGCAACGGATACGGGTTAGGAGTGTTACATTTAGTGGTATCAGAGCTATGGTTTAGTCAATTCTCGGACTAACCTAGCGTATGTGAGTCTAGCTATACATGGCATATTACTACTTGTGATAGTGTGACATCTCCCGGCTCTAATGAAATTGTTTTGTAAGACAGATATTCTTTCCAACCGAGCTAATTCTGATAGTATAGAATGTTATACTCAAACGTTTGAGTGAAAATGTGTTGGTGATGAGTTGAAACTCATAAAAGGTATGAATCAGAATGCATGATATTTTGCTATTGATAAATGTTATAATTATATGAGTATATGAGTTGTGATGTTGGGTATATGATGGTTGTGTGAATATTTTGACTTAGAATTTATGATTTGAATTAGCGTATGAGCTATGTGTTAAGTACCAAGTGATCATAAATAAATGATTGCTAGATGTTTGAGAATACAGAATTAGTAATGAACTGTTCGTTCATAATAGTATGTGTGATGTGCATGCTTACGTAAGAGTTAAAATTGTTGGCTTTACAACCCTCACCCCCTCATCGGTAAAGCATTGTAATGAGATCCGTACTATATGGATTAAATACGCTTACGAGTGCGAAATTACAGAGTTTCGTGGTTGAAAGATTAGTATTGTGATCAGATAAGAGAATGAGTCTGCAAGTGAAGACAGTAACAGAAAAGATATTGGATCATGTTGAAGGCCATTCGTAATATGCCAATTCACTGTTAAAGAAGAAGTTGAATTCGATGAGATGAAAGTATTCAGGTATGATGTCTAAAGAACGTATTAATTGGAAGTATTTCTGAATTGATTTCTGTTAGTAATGGAATATTGTGAAATCGGTGATGATAGAATTAGACAGTAGGATAATGTTTGAATTGAAATGATAGCTGAGTGCAGTGATTATAGTCGGGCAGTTACTACGTTTTCTTCTGGGCATTCTATGTGTACATTTATCCTCAGAGGTATGTGTAACTGTATATTTCAAATGAAAATTCTTATCATATGAGAACGTCATTTATATTTATATTGATATATGAAAGCATTGTTGGGCTGTTCGGGTTACAATTGACATTATTATATCTTTCTCTGGTATCCTATTTCATTTTATTGAAAGAAAAGATCTATGATAGAATCTGTGTGATCTTGGTATTTTGATCCTACTAGTTTTTGATCTACTTAGTATACATGAAGATTATATTGTTTCTGTTACCATTAATTCTGGTACATGTAAGTGATGTTTTACTTCTGGATTTCCTCTAAGACATCACTGAGATATTTGTCATCTGATATGGGCGCTTTCTTAAAAAGATCAGTATAGTGATATATTTGAGATTACAGTATCTCTTCTTTCTTATGATTCTATATGGTTATCTGTGAAAAATATCTTTTAAATGATATGATATTTATCAATAAAGTGATAAACAGTTGAAGAAATTATTATTGAAGCGCTAGTTCTCAGGTAAAGAGTTATTCGACGCAAGAATTAAAGATGGTTCGAACTGTTGTAAGATTATGAGTCAGTGATTGATTATCAATCTGGGCAAATGATTATAGTCTTTGGGGTTCTGAGCGAGAATCTTTATGTGTTTTACGACCGACAATCATGTGATTAATCTTATCAAATGATGAGTAGTTATTGGCTGAGCTAGAAACTAAATTGATGTTTAATTAGCAAATTTGGGAGGCTTTGTATGGTCGTAAATGCCGAACGCCATTGTACTGGACTGAGCTCAGTGAAAATAAGATACACGGAGTCGATTTGATCAAAGAAACTGAACAGAAAGTGAAAGTGATCCGTGAAAGTTTGAAAGTAGTGTGAGATCGACAGGAATCTTATGCGAACTTGAAACGGAAAGATATAGAGTTTCAAATCAGAGATAAAGTTTTCTTGAAAGACTCACCGTGGAAGAAAATACTCAGATTCGGTCGTAAAGGCAAATTGAGTCCGAGGTTTCTTGGGTCTTATAAAGTTATAGAACGTATCAGGCCGGTTACTTATAGATTATTGTTGCCACCTGAGTTAGAAAAGATCCACAATGTATTCCACGTTTCGATGCTTCGGAGGTATCGATCTGATCCATCACATGTGATTAGTCCGTCTGAGATTGAAATTTAGCCTAATATGACCTACGAAGAAGAACCGATTCGTATTTTGACTCGTGAGATTAAAGAGTTATGTGACATATGTGATGACTATAAGAGTTTAGAAAGTTTAATGTCAGAGAAAGATTTGAACTTAGCATAGCAAGGCTAGCTCGAATCGTCGAAAAACTTTTGAGTCTGTAAGTGATTATGATTATAGTTTCGGAAGTTTTGAATGGGAAATTTTTGTGTGTTTTACGAGCGATGAATACGTGATTGACTTAGCTGGATTTGAAGCTAAATAAATGTCTATTTAGCAAAGTTGTGAAATTCAGAAATGTGTCAGTGAATTACAAGTTAAAAAGGGGTACAACATAAATTGATTTCTGATTTAGAACCTTAGATGTGGAATAGAAGATTAATTGTTAGTTCGAGATAGAGTTTGTATACTGAAAAGCTCTACGATTATGTAACAACTGCTACAAGAAACTCTCAGTGGTAGTTTGTCTGTTCATACGGGATTAACAAGATGCACAACAATTTGAGATGTGATATCATTGAATGAATGTGAAATATGGTATTCTTGACTTTTTGATTATAGAAATAGAGTGTTGATCAATTATGTATTGGGGTTATCTTTATCTTAGAAAATATAGATGTTATCTGAATTATCGATGACTGTCTAAATAAGTCCTTCTGTATGCATGGATTTCTCTTTTAATAAATCAGTTGAGTTATTCATTTCAAGGATTGTCAGTTTGCACGTAGTGCTCATCTAACCTTGTTTCAGATTGAAATCTAGAAGTTATATTGTGATTCTGGAAGAAATTACTGTAAGCTTTGAGTACGAGATTGTGGCGTAAAAAAAAATCAAATTCTCGAAACTATGTTTTGTCAACGTGTAAGAGTTTGAAGGCAACAAAGAAAGACTATTGTTGTTCGATAAGCTATCGTGTGATTATATTAATGACATAATATATGGTATTGTATGGTTGCAGTTATCGAACTCTGTTGTTTCAAGATCGAGTTTTATGAGGTAATGATCCGCGTGATTAATGTTATCAGAGAAATTGAGCAGAAAATAAAGGTAATTCAATACAGTTATAAATAGTTCAGTTAGATATGATGTATAGCAAAAGATAGATCAGGATCTTACTTGAGAGATTAAAGAAATATGAAATTTGAAATCATGTGTGAATTAGTAATGTACTATGTGGAAGAAAATCCTTTACTCTACTTTTTGGTAAGATTTTCGGGGACAAAAATCCCTAAAGGGGGGGAGAGTTGTAACAGCCTAGTTTAGACCCTATTTGGAACAATGGTTTCGGGACCACAAATCCGAGCCAGAAAAATATTTAAAAATTATTTTATGTGTTTATTATGTGTGAATTTATATCTGTAAAATTTTCGTGTTTTTATTTTATCGTTTGGGTATCCGATTAAATAAAAGGACTTAATCATGTAAAAAGAAAATTTGATGGTTTATAGTATAAGGGCCGAATTGTTAGTGGCTTTTTAAATTGAAGTATTTAAGTTGTAATTAGTCATTTGATTACTAGTGGGACGGTGGTAAGTATATACCATATGGTTTTATAATATTTTATTAAAGATATGTATATGTGTGTAAATTAAATATTATTTTATATTAAGGTGTAATATATATTATAAGACATAAACGTGAAAGCCATATCATGTGCATTAGCTTATTGTTTGGTTGGTAAAGGATATATATTATATGATTTTATTATTATTTCAAATGTAAAAACTAAAAATTATAAGCTTTATAATATAAAAGATATTATAAAGTAAAATATGAGTGGGCATATGTTTTATTTCACCCATGCCGAAACAAAAGAAAAGAAAAAGAAATAAGGGAAGCTTAGGCTCGGCCAAATCCCAAGCTCAAATCCAAGGTTCGTTCTTTGTCGGTTTTTGATAATTTTTACGTTTTTGATATCGTTGCTTCGAGTACTTCAAAACCCATGCTTAAAATTTGAATTTTGATGAATATTTTGAGTTATGCCATTGATGGAAGCTTGTGATTTTTATGGTTTGATGGTGAAATATGAAAGATAGGTGTTGGGTTAACATATTTTTGTATTGGAATTTTTGATGATTTTGAGTAATTAGGACTTAATTGCAAAAATAAAAATTTGAGAGACTAAAATATGAAATTGATGAAATATATGGACTTGTATGGGTATGGGTAAAATTCGGCTCAACGTGGGTATATTGAAATTTTGTATATTTTGTGTTTTGTGCGATAGGGATTAAATTGTAAAAATTGTAAATGTCAGGGGTAAAATGGTAATTTGCCCATTTATGTGTTTTTGAACTAAATTGAATGAAAATATGTTTGAATGAGCTTAATTTGAATGTTTTTAGATCAAGAACCAAAGAAATCGGATTTGGGCTAGGGAAAAACGAAAGTTGTCGACTAGCAGCTCCGTCCCGTTTTACGACGTCTGAGGTAAGTTTATAAGCAAATACACATGCCTAAATGTAGTTAAATGTTAAGTATATATGCTGGTATATAATATATGAATTTATACTTGTAAATGCCGAATGTGTATGAGTTTGAAAACTATGTTCGAGCTTTCGATTCGACCGAGTTACGACGTTCGAAAGCCCTGTATGAATCTTAAGAATAATTAGGATACATATGTCATGACACAGGATTCCGACATTTGTGTTCCTTGTGTATGATTATTGAACCGAAAGTTGAAGGGTAGGTGTACATTTTGTGCTTATATTCGAATGAAGCAATTGAATTGCTAATGTGATATGTTATGTGAAATGTGTTAACATGTGAATAAATAAGCAAGACACTGGAAATGTATCCGGGCTAAAGACCCGCAGGCTTCGTGCTGGAAATGTATCCGGGCTAAAGTCCCGCAGGCCTTGTGCTGGTAACATAATTTCGGGTTTTATACCTAGCAGGCCAAGTGCCGATGAATTTGATAAAAGTATACAATTGCACGATCCTACACTAAGTTGACAAATTGAAAGTGCATTACATATTAAGTTGGCCAAGTACGTATCATGTACTCGTATATGATTTGATTTGAATTAAATTATAAGTATATAAAGTGATGCATCTGTGAATAAGTGTTATGACTATATATGTGATCGTGATATATTCGGTAAATGTGTG
Organism: Gossypium hirsutum; assembly: GCF_007990345.1. Taxonomy (NCBI): domain Eukaryota; kingdom Viridiplantae; phylum Streptophyta; class Magnoliopsida; order Malvales; family Malvaceae; genus Gossypium; species Gossypium hirsutum. The sequence continues at coordinate 57,993,819 of NC_053436.1, read as the reverse complement.
AAGTTATGTGAAGTGATTCTATGTTTATATTCAAATATAAACACTTGGTCCTTGTGGAAAGATTTGTGGAAGTATATGATTTATTTTTAGGTGATTACGATCGTGGAAAATTAAATGTGAATATGATTTTGTATTTTATTCGTTTCAATGAAACTAAAGCTCTTAGTGAAGTATTTTAATGCCTATGTTATTGGAGTTCGATCTTGAATGACATGATATACATGTTTAGATAATTTGAATGCAAGGAATGTGTGAAAGAGCAAATTGTAATAAATCTGCTTGGGACAGCAACAGTAGCGTGATTTTGAAAAATCACCATAAATTGTGGAAATTGAATTAGAAGCCGAATAAATTATGTAATTAAAGCTTAATGAGTCTAGTTTCTTATAAAACAAACCTTGTAAGCAAAATAATTTTATATAATGAGATATTTGAAGTGGAGTAAGATAGAGTCAAAATGACCTTGAAATCCCCTGTTCTGTTTTTAGAAAATCATTGTAAATTGTACAATGATGATTATAAGATAAAATTTATATAATTAGACTCCTTAATGAGTCTAGTTTCAAATTAAATAAACAATAACATAATTCTAATTCTGTATAATGAGAAAATTGATTTGTAGTGAAGAGTGGTCAGAATAGTCAAATAGTGAAACAGGGGAAACTTCAATAAAAATCTGGTGTTGATTGGTCAAACTAAAAATTCTGAAAATTTGATGGATAGAAGATATGTGAGTCTATTTTTAGGGAAAATTAACGGCACTTGATTTCGAGTTTCTTAGCTCCAGTTATAAATAATTTAGTGATTGTTGCTCAGGAAGACAGCTTGTAGTGAATTTGTGATTTTGTTGCAAACATGGTTAAAACTAGTTAATGAGATGCTTTTCGAGTTCTTATGATCTTATTTGTGAATTGAATATTTGGTTTTAATTGAGTTCAAATTCAAGAGAGAGGAATTTGCTAAATATGCATTATGTTCATGGATACTTGGCCAAAATGGCAATTACCTAGGAATGATTTCTTGAAAATTTGAAATAATTGATCTATAAGTAAATTAATTGTTTGCATTGCTTAAAACTTACTAAGCATTGAAGCTTACTCCGTGTTCTCTTTTCCATTTCTTATAGGTTTATCCTTTAGTTCGAGTTGGAAGAGCCGGAGATATCATCACACTATCGAGTCATTATAAGAGTTGAGAAGATTGTATAACATCATGGTTTAAGGCATGTATAGGATAGACTATAGGTAAAATGATATTTCGACTTTGTATACATTATAGCCATGCGAAGATGGCTTGCTCATTTTGTTTAGAGAAGCCTTATAATTGAACTAATGTGTTGATAATTTATGTCTTGTAAGTATCTCTGACCTTATAGAAGTTTTGTTCAGTCAAGTAATACCTCATAACCCTGTTCCGACAACGGATACGGGTTAGGAGTGTTACATTTAGCGGCGCTTTTACCAAAACGCCACTATATGTCGAGCATTAGCAGCGTTTTTGGAAAACACCGCAAAAAAATTCAACAAGACGCTGTCGTTTTATGTTGAGCCTTAGTGGCATTAGCGACGTTTTTATTTTTTTAAAAACTCCGTTATAGATCGAGCATTAGTGGCGTGTTTTTAAAAACGCCGTTATAGATCGAGAATTAGCGGCGCTTTTTTAAAAGTGCCACTGTAGATCGAGCATTAGCGGCATTTTTGAAAAAGAACCGCTATAGATCGAGCATTAGCGGCTTTTTTTAAAAAGCGCCGCTATAGATCGAGCATTAGCGGCTTTTTTTAAAAAGCGCCGCTATAGATCGAGCATTAGCGGCATTTTTAAAAAAGTGCCGCTATAGATTGAGCATTAGCGGCATTTTTTTAAAAACGTTGCAAAAAACATTTTATTTGTCTATTTATTATTTAAATGGTTTATTTATATTAATTAAAATAAATTTATTTTTAATTGAATATTTAAATTCTTCAGAAAAATAATGACACGTAGAAAAAATTTGAAAATAAGAACATATAAAAATATATGTTAAAAATGGAAAAATTTAAATACTATTATTTAAAATAATTTTAAAGCTTTTTGGGTATATGACTGATTGTTTGGCAATTTATATATTAAATAAATTCTTATATAATCGTAAAAGAGATAATATTAAATTTAAAATATTGAATTAATTATCATTTGGTTTAGGGTATATGGTTTAGGGTTTATGATTTATGAGTTTATATTTTAAGGTTTAGGATTTAGGGTTTAAAGTTTAAGATTTAAGGGTTAGTGGTTAGTGGTTAGGGGTTAGGGGTTAAGGGAATAGGGGTTAGGGGTTAAGGGGATAGAGGTTAGGGATTTATAGTTTATGAGTTAATATTTTAAGGTTTATGGATTATGGGTTTAGTGATTATGGGTTTAGGGATTATGGGTTTAGTGATTATGGGTTTAGGGATTATGGTTTATGGTTTAAGGGTTGGGGTTTAAGATTTAGGGGTTAGGGGTTAGGGGATAAGGGTTAAGTGTTAAGTGTTAGGGGTTTAGGGTTTAAGTGTTAAGGGAACATATGTTATGGGTTTTGAGTTTAGGGTTTAAGGTTTAAGATTTAGGGTGTAGGGTGGGTTAGAGGCTTAGGGTTTGGATTAATTATTATTATTTAATTTATATATTAAACGATTTCTTATATAATTGTAAAAGAGATAATATTAATCTTAATATATTAAAATTATGATTATAGTTTAAATTATTTAAGGGATAATAGATAAACTTTATATATATATTACTAAATATTGATTATCATAAGTTAATTATTATGGCTACCAAATTATAAAAAATAAAATTAAATATGAAAACTAAGAGATTAGTGGCGTTTTTTAAAAAACGTAGCAAAAAGTAGGACATTTGCAGCGTTTTATAAAAAAAGGCCACAAAAAACACTATAGTTTAACGAAAACGACGTCGTTTTCCTTTCTTAAATTTCATCTTCTTGTGTCATGCCCGACACTTAGCCATTTCCCTCAAAACAGATTTCCCCAAACACTTAGCCATTTCCAGCAAAACCCCAAAATAGATTTCCCCAATTCTCTACATTTCCCTTAATCCCTAAATTTCCCCAAAATCTCTGGGTATCTGAAGCTCCTCAGTCGACCTGACCACCTACTCATCGCCATCCTTTGTCGTCTCTGCTGCGTCCCGTCGCCATCGCTCTCTGCTGCCGCAACCAACAGGTAAATTTCGCTCTCCGTAGCTTATTTCATGTCTGTAAAAAAAATGAATTTCAATCACATTATTTTTAAAATGCCTGAAAATATTTCTAAAGCTTCAGTCTCTGGTCTGTGTTGATTCAACACTGCTTCCCATTTGACTCCTCTTGAACTGAAATTTATTATGTTGCTCTATATTATTTCTCCCCCAAATCTTAATTTTCTCTTTGTTTTTTCAATTTTTAGGCCAATGTGTAATATCCTGATTTTGGGCCTAGTCGGAATAGTGGTTTCGTGACCACAAAATCCGAGATAGAAATAATTATTTTATGATTATTTTGAGGTCTATGATATGATTGCATGATTGTGTGAAAATTTCGTGAAGAAATTTTATGCATAAAGTGCTTAAATTGAAATTAGGAACTAAATCGAATAATTTGCAAAACTTGCATTCTAGAAGTTTCTAGTATGAAATTGTTTTGAAATATTAATTAGGAGGTCTTAAATATAAATTTTACCAATTTCTAAGTCTATGGACAAAAATTGGACATGGATGGAAGTTTTGGAAAGTTTAATAGTAAGGGCATTTTGGACATTTAGGGGTAAAATGAATTAAAATACAAAATTAAAAGCCAATTTTGCTCATCTTCAACCCCATGGCCGAATTTAGCAAGGAGAAACCATGTATAGGGTTTTTCAAGCTTCCAAGCTCGATTGTAAGTCCATTCTAGCCCCGTTTTTCAAGTTCTTTACGTTTTTGGAGTCCCGGTAGCTCGATTAAGCTTATGCTAGCAATAATTTAACCTAGGGTTTTTATTTGGAAAAATACCCATAGGTGAAATTTGTGTATTTTTATGTTTTATGATAGAATATGAGGTTTTAAATTATGTTAGACAACTTGTGCTACTCGGTTTTAAGCGAAAACTAGCAAAAGGGCTTAATCGGTAAAAATACCTAATAGTCATAAGTACATGTTAGAGTGAGAATTTGATGTTGCCATAGAAGGGAAAAATGATCAGCATGTCATAAAACATAAGAAAATAGGCTGAAGTTTAATTTACGAGCTTTGGGGAAAAGTGTAAATATGCAAAAGTTTAGGGGCAAAATTGTAATTTTTCCAAAATATGATTTTGGGTCAATTTGAATAATGTGAGTCCTAATTAGACTATATTTTAAATGATAGAGCAAGGAAAACTGAAATTCGGACTAAAATGGGGAAAATACCAAGTTGTGGACACAATGGTAAAAGTAGCCATTTTCACATACGAGGTAAGTTCATATGTAAATGTTGGTAACATAGTTATTATTTTAAATGTTTTTATGTTATTTAAATGATATGATAATTATTATGAAATATTATACTCGTGATAATTGTTTGATAATATGTCAAATTATATGATATACTTGGAAAATGTGAAATACTACCGAGTATCAGTATCGGCATTCCGTAGAAGATGGTTGAGACACATGATTGGGAAAAAGGTCCCGTTGAACCTTAGGAATGGATTAGGATACAAGTGACATATCACTAGGATGGTTGAGCATCCGAACTCGTTGAGTTGAGTCCGAGTTCACTTATGGATGCAAATGTCCAAACTCGTTGAGTTGAGTCCGAGTTCGTGAGATGTAACTAGGCATCCGAACTCGTTGAGTTGAGTCCGAGTTCATTTATGGATGTGAACGCCCGAGCTCGTTGAGTTGAGTCCGAGTTCACTTAGGGGCGGGTTACATGATTTCTTGATTACATATGTAGCACTTATGTGCAAACTTTCCATGTATCCGAATTATATTCCGATGTGTTCAACGGGTAAAGTTCAACTCAAATGGAGGAATACTCAAGATGAAAGGGACGTATTGGCAAGTGTTGTGAAATGGATACTTTGAACAGCTATGTACTTAACCCTCGGGTTGAAAACTCGATATAACAACAATATGGGAAGATGATAAATGAAAATGTGATATGAATGTCTTGGTGATGATTATGCAAATGATGTTTTATGTTTGCTTATATGGTTATGTTACTTGCTATTTGCATGTGAACTTACTAAGCATTTATGCTTACTTCCTCCTTTTCATTCCTTGTAGTGTTGACAAGCCAGCTCGGAAAACGGGAACGATCGGAGGCATGCTCACACTATCCGTATACCATCTTGGCATAATGGCTTGCATATTTTGAGTATGGCATGTATAGCATTATAATCATTTTGTATATATGGTCTTATAATATGGTTATTGAGTGGTATGGAAATGCTTGGTAATGATTAGCCATTGGAATGGCTAATCATGATCATATTTGGTGTTATGTATGTCAAATTACTAGCTAATCCATGGAAACCATGAAATAGGTAAAATTTACCATAAAATAGATTCAGACAGCAGTAGTGACGTGAACTTGAAAAATCACTAAAACTAGTAGAAATGGAATTAAATAATGAATAAGTTATGGAATCGAAGCTTGATGAGTCTATTTTCATATGGAAGAAGCGAAACAGGTATATGAGCTATATTTTATGAGATGTTTAAATTTTTGTGAAACAGGGACAGAGCGATTTCTGGATCCCCTATTCTGACTTTGGAAATTCACCATAAATTTTACAAAGATAATTAGAAGTAATTCTTTATATGTACAGATTCATTACTGAGTCTAGTTTTATTAGAGACAAACGGCATAGTCATTGAAACTCTGTACAGGGAGATATCCGATTCGTAATACACAGAGTTCAGAGTAGTCGAACCCTCAAACAGGGGAGACTTTAACTAATAAACTGTACTAATTGGATAAACCAAAAATTCTAGAAAAAAATTACTAGATATATATATGAGTCTAGTTTCAGGAAAAATTTACGGAATTGGATTTCGAGTTTCGGAACTCGAGATATGATTTTTAAAGCGACTGTGATGCAGTTAGCCAGCTTGTCTGCAAATTTTAAAATGAATTGTATGAGCTGTTTAGGTAATGAATTAAGTCTATTAATACCTCGTGTTCGACTCCGGAAATGGTCTCGGGTACGGGGCGTTACACAATGAGTTAATTCAGCCGAGTGGGGTTAGGTTAGCCTAAAAAAAATTTAACTTCATATTCGGATGAAAACGAAGAAAGTTTAAACACATTCATAAACAAATCTATTTATTAACTGCATTTTTTGATCAGTTTATTGTAATTAAATTCTTAATTTTTTTTAATTACGTTGATATCAAGTAGACACTAAAGATAATGTAGATAATATAAAGAAAATTTAAAAACCTCGCAGGGATTATTATTAATTTAGTCTAAAGCAAGTTAAGGCAGCAGCAGAAGTGCACGTGCCCTGTTCCAATTTGTTGTTTGTTTGTTTGCAATAACAAATCCACTATACGTTTTTTTGTATTTAGACTTTTAAATTAGAAAAGCCAACAAAAATATTTACTTTTTCCTAGTTGTTCTTTTTTACTGCATGATACTTGTTTCTTTCACTTTTTAAAATGAATTTGTGCTTGTTTTGTTGTGATAGGAGAAATAGAACTTGTTATTTAGCAGTATCGGTGGAACGATTCTAGACATTTAGGTGAAAAGAATGAAAACCAAAAAAGGGATTAAAAAGGTTTAAAGTGAGGAATATTGGGATTCATACTTGGTCAAATTCTTGTAACAGTTTTTAAATATGCTGTCATGTTAATTGCCTAATAAGTATAGATTCTTGCTATTAAAAACTGATTCACCTTTATCTCTGATGAAGCAATTTTTGCTATTTCATGCTTTATACCCTCCTTTTATGCTTCCTTTCACTATTTCCCATGCACCATGGTCATCGAACGAAAGCACAGAAAACACAGCTTGCACTATAGTTTGGTCTATCTTCCGTCTTCACTATGAGTTCCAATGGAGATCTTCCAGTGGCCACACTTGAATCTCATCTTTTCTTCCATGTTAATCATTGTGGTGTTAGCTGTGAAACTAATTGTTTCTTTGTTCAACGTGCAGATTAGTGCTGGTCAATTTTCTTCTCCATTTTGGTTTTCTCCAGAAGCAAGTTCATTAATAAATAAGCTCCTTGATCCCAATCCTAAAACTATTGAGTATATTCAGCTTATTTTTTGAGTCCTAAGCTTTATCATTTGAATGACATCATTATACATCATATGAATTGCATTGTCCTGTATCTCCATGTTCATGACTCCCAAACTTTTTGAAAGCTTTATAAAATGAAAAGTTATTTTTTTTACTCATTAATTATTTTGTTAAGTTACTTTTTTTTATGTTTTTATCATAATGATTTGATTTAAAGAAGTGGTGTGTCATTAGTATTGGTGTGTCCTTTCATCATTTAAAGAAGTTGGATGGCTTTTACAAAAATCATGACCTTCACTTCACCGTCCTTTGATAATAAAACTAATAAGGGCTTTGCCTTCCCTTGAAGGACTTCTTATCTTCCATGAAAAAGTAGTTGCTTAAATCAAATTCCTTTAAGTTGTATTAGTAGATCATAGTTTTTTCTTTCAGGTTTAGATTATGGCATTACATATTTTGTCTTGACAGACATCATGATCTTGCTATTTTTATTCATTGATTGATCAATTTTGTAACTCAAAACATATATACATATATATGATCTTGCCAAAGTCAGATATAGCCTTTGGCCATAGAAATGAGGTCAACTTAATCCAAAGGCGGATGTGTGTTTAGATCTTGAATATGTTTGAGTTACAGAATTCATTGCTACCAAATATATCCTGTATAGTTCCAATTTTATCATATTTATCAGCAGTAATGTTGTATCAAGTTCATTCGCCTATTATTTTCTTTCAACTACTCTATCAGTTACCACTCATGATCTAAGAAACCAAATACAAACTACAAATACTACTCAAATACAAGAAAGCCTAGATAACCAGAAAATTAGCTAATCTTTAATTTTCTTTTATTTTCGTTTTTTTTAAATTGTAATGTTAATTTTATCCACATGCTCTTTTCTTATGATTCCTTTTCGTGTCAGTTTTTTTCATTTTATATCAGTTTTTTTCTTTTTGTATTAGTTTGTTAGTAGCCTTATCAAGTATCAAATGGCTATCTGTTACTTCTTGTACATTGCAGGTTGGTTAAGAATTTCATTTTATGTGTGAATGCTTATATGTATGAATGCCTATATCTATCTTTTGGACTTTACACTTAACTGTCCTCTCTTTATTCTACCTTGGCTATTCATTGCTTTTTATGTTACAGGTGCAGTTTCGTGAACTTTTCTAGATATATAAGGTGCTTAAAGTGTAAAGCAGAGGGTCCATAGAGGATTGCTATGGATGATATTCAAATGAAGAAAGGGGATTGGAATTGCCCAGGGTAAGTTTCTTTTTGGTTTATATTGTTAAGAAGCCTTTTTGTTCTTCAAGAATATCCATCTTTAGTATAATTCTATTAAATAGAATTTGTATTGTAGTCCCATATTTTATGATCTGCTAGATGATTTGGCCATATTTTATGACCTGCTAGATGATTTGGTTACATCCATGCTTGTCCTCTTGTTGCAAACTAAGTCTCATGCATATCGTATTAGCATATATTGTAATAAAACACAATATAAAGTAATGGAAAAAAACAAAGAAATACCATGATGCATAAGAAATATATAAAATATATTAATGAGGATTAGGTAGATAGAAATTGCATCAAGAAATATGCTGCTTGTGTTGATCATTTGTGATTTGAACTTATTTTTAATGATATGGTGCAGACTGAAAGATCTTTGATATGTGAGGTAAATACCACTTCTTAGCACTAGTTAATGTTGTATACATTTGATTAATTAGTTTTTAAAATATATTTATATAAAGTATTTTAATTTTTTTACTAATTTAAATATTTTTTTATTTTTATATTTGTAAAAGAAATTAGTTATAAAATAAATAAAAATAGAATTTAGTTTGGTTCAGATGATTATAGTTTTCTAACTTACAAACAGTGAATCAAATTGAAATCAATTTATTGGAATAAATTGAAATTAAATTGAAATAACCAATAAAATGGTCAAATTATAGTTTTCTCCCTCTATCATGCTAAAATTTAATATTTAATCCTTATACTTTGATTTAACATAATTTAATTTAATTGTTATCTGTTAGTTCAATCAGTTAGTATTGTTGACTCTATCAAAATGCTAATTTGAATTTTATTATTAGAATTTATATATTTCAAAAATATAAATTTTAGCATTTTAACCATAATAGTTAATATTGTTAATTGACTATTGAATTAATTGATTAAATTATATCAAATTAGTTGAATGAGCTCTTTGTCATAATCATTATTGTTAATTTGATGTTTGGATGTTCCATTTTTGGATGTACAATTTTTGTTCATCCGAGAAAAAAGAGTAAAAGGATACTATTTCTTAGGTTGCTTTCATTTCTTTCTTTTCGCTTCTTTTTCTCCTACCTGTTGCATGTGTAGGCACATGAAACCACTAAAACTCCATCTCACTTGAAACTTTTTTTCTACTTTTCAAGAAACATCGGCACCCGTGTTTCAGTTCTCTTCACATAGTTATTGAATTTCAGCTTGCAAGTGGCACAATACGTCTCCTCTTCATTTACTTTCTTCATCTTATGATGGGAAAGTAATGTTGTGGGATCTAAGAACAGCGGTAACATTTTGTACTCTCTACATTCTCATAATTTAACTGTATATTGTTTTTCAAGATATCGTTTTGATGATTTCTTTTTGTGTGGCAATAGCTCTTTTATGTTTTGACTGGTGGCAAATGGAACAGGAAAAACCAACTACACTAGATTGCAGTCCAAGAAAAAATTGCAGAAGGCACATAATGACTAGCTCCTACCTCTACGAATGCTTGTGGGAGGCATTGCAGCAGGGAATAAGGATGATATTGATCAACATCCAGTTGACATCGTATGTGCTCTGAATCCGAATTCAGGTGTGACTTTTAGATATTTTATGTGCAAAAAAGTATTAGAGTGCCTTATGTTTGTATGTTAGTTAAGCAGATTATAGATAGAACCTGCAGTAGGATCAACTAATTAGTTGATCAAAAACTACACCCTATTTTGTAATCTTCTACTTGCATATTTGCGTATACTTAATAATAATCTCGTGTCAACTAATTATTCTATTTTTTTATTTAATTGTTTTGTTTCAACATTTAATTTTTCTTTGAGTTGAAAGAAGAAAAACATGAATTGCAATTTTGACTTAGTTAATCAATTTAAATAATCGATGTGGATATTTCACATGGGAATGGATATTTAAATATTATATTTTACATGGTTATGATTTAAGTCATTATTTCATTTAAGTAACTTCATTATAATATCTTATTTTATTGATATCTTTATATTTAATCTAATTTTTATTATTTATTTTAGTTTTGATTCTAAATTTTTAATTTTATTTTAATATTTAAGATAACTTGAGTTCTAATTTTTGAATTTTAATTGTGTTATTAATTTATTATTTTAAATTCTAAATTTATATTCATTAATTTTTTTGTTTAGTTTTAAAGTTAAAATTTTAATAGAAAATTTAATTTGATAATGAATTTTAATAGAATTTTAATAGAAAATTTTTATATTTATATCATGGATATTATTCTTCTCAATATTTTGATAATGAATTTTAATTTTTTTTTATATTTTTCATGACCTTTATAATATTTTATTTTTTTAAAATTTCATGAGCTTTAGAGGCATTTTTGGGAAAAGCGCCGCTAAAAGTTATGTTCTTTAGCGGCGTTTTTTGCGGTGCTTGTAAAAATGCCGCAAATAGTTTTAGCGGCACTTTAAAGCCCTTAAAAAACGCCGGTAAAAGTTAGTTTTGCTGCAGTGGCTAGGACACGGGCGTGTCATGGCCGTGTGAGGGACACGGGCCATAAAAACGAGTGTGTGTCGGGCCATGTGAAAACCCTAGTAGGTTCAAATTTAGAATTAAGTTCACATGGGCATGGGACACGGGCGTGTCCCGAGATGCTTAGGCCGTGTGTGTTAGACGGGCCATCAGCGCGGCCATGTCTTACTGACCACATGGGCGTGTGCCCTGTTTCAAGGGCTATTTTCTGAAAGTTGGTTAAGGGCCCGAGCTAGTCCCGAATGATTTTCCAATGGTCGTTTGAGGCCTAGTAGGCGCATATTAAGAAGTTTAGACAAGGTTTAAAAAAGTTTTAAATTTGGTCAAGCCTTGATGATTCGAGAACGTTGGAGTGCATGTGTTTAAGTGTGGTAATGCCTTACATCCCGTCCCGGCATAGGACTTGGGTGTAGGGTGTTACAAAATTTCTACACAACTCAAGGCTTGAACCCAAGACTTCTTAGACACTTCCTAGGACACTTAACCACTGAAGCAGACATGAATTGTGTCACAACCATGCAAAAATAAATACTTAGGATTTTGGGGCGTTACAACTCTACCCTCTAAAAGAAAATTTCGGCCTTGAAATTTACCTGATCAGAACAGATGATGGTGTTGTTGTCTCATCGCCTCCTCGGGTTCCCACGTGGCCTCCTCAGAGCTATGATTCCGACAAAGAACCTTAACCAGCAGAATACACTTCTTTCTTAAAATCTTTACATCGCGATCCAATATATGAACCGACTCCTCCTCAAAAGTCAAATCTGGCTTAACCTCAACCTCCTCAATCAAAATTACATGCATGGGATCAAAGCGGTAGTGCCTCAGCATAGAGACGTGAAATACATCGTGAATCTGGTCTAACTTTGGAGGTAACTCTAACTGATATGCAACTACCTCCACACGTTTCAGTATGCAGTAAGGCCCAATAAACCTAGGGCTCAACTTGCCCTTCCATCCAAATCTTAGTACCTTTTTCCATGGCCAGACTTTGAGAAAAATGAAGTTCCCCACAGAATACTCAATCTCCTTATGCTTTAGATCCGCATACGACTTCTATCTGTCTGATGTCATCTTCAGTACTTTTTCCTCGATGTCAGAAACCAATTCAGGGCCCAGAACACACCGCTCGCCCAACTTAGTCCATCACGAAGGAGTACAACACCTATGACCATATAATGCCTCGTAAGGCGCCATCTGAATGCTAGACTGATAGCTATTGTTATAAGCAAACTTTACTAGCGGCAAGTAATCCTCCCAACTACCTCAGAAATCTATCACACAACTTCTTAACATGTCCTCCAGTATCTAAATCACCCTCTCTGACTGACCATCTGTCTAAGGATGGAATGCAATACTGAAGTCCAACCTTGTACCCAGAGCTTAGCCAGCTTCTACAAGGGGTAATCAGTACGAACTGGTATGAAATGGGTAGATTTGGTCAATCGATCTGTGATGACCTATACTGAATCCTTCTTAGTAGGCGTTAAGGGCAGCCCACTAACGAAGTCCATAGTCACTTTGTCCCACTTCCAAAGCGAAATCTTAACTGGCTGAATCAACCCTGAAGGTAACTGATGTTCAGCCTTAACCTGTTGACAAGTTAGACATTTACCCACACAGCCAGTAACTTCATGCTTAAGATCCGGCCATCAATATAACTCATGAAGGTCTCGGTACATCTTATTCCTACTAGGATGCATAGCATAGGACTACTATGCGCCTCTCGTAGTATAGACTGTCTCAAATCAGTATCCTTCGGTACACAGATTCTCCCACAAAAATAGAGCAACCCTTCACTATTCAACCTAAAATCCACAGTATCCCTACTCTTAACCTAACGGAAATGATGACCTAGTGACTCATCTCCCAATTGTTTACCCTTAATCTACTTAATCCACGTCGATTTAACTTGAAGCTTAACCAATGAGCTACCATCATTAAATAAACTAAGGCGACCAAACATCGCCCTCAGATCTATCATAACTCTATGACTTAGTGCATCCGCCACCACATTGACCTTCCCAGGATGGTATTTGATCATGCACTCATAGTCCTTTAGCAGCTCAATCCATCTACACTGCCTAAGATTTAGCTCCTTCTGAGTGAGGAGATACTTGAGGCTCTTGTGATCAGTGTAAATGATACACTTCTAATCGTACAGGTAATGCCTCCAAATCTTCAGTGTGAATACTACTGCGGCCAACTCTAAGTCGTGTGTCGAATAATTCACCTCATGCATCTTAAGCTGACAAGACGCATATGCTACAACCTTACCATCCTACATTAACACACATCCCAAACTGACATGTGATGCATCGCTGTAGATAGTGAGCTCTTTCCCAGACTTTGGCTGAATCAAGATAGGGGCCTTAGTCAGAATTTTCTTAAGCTTCTCAAAATTCTCTTGCTGCGCATTATCCCAGTTAAACGGCACTCATTACACAACAACTTAGTTAAAGGTACTGCAATCAGTGAAAACCCCTCTACAAAATGTCGATAATACCCTGTCAGCCCCAGAAAACTACGAATCTTAGATACAGCCTTAGGCGGCTTCCAATAGAAAACGACCTTGATCTTTTGAGGATCAACCCTAATCCCCTCAGTAGACACCACGTGGCCCAGAAACGTTACCTCTCGTAACCAGAACTCACATTTACTGAACTTGGCGTACAACTGTTTCCCTCAGAATCTACAGAACAACTCGGAGATATGCATCATGTTCATCCTCAGTTCTCGAATACACTAGAATGTCATCAATAAAACCACTACGAACCGATCCAGATAGGGCTGGAACACTAGGTTCATCATATCAATAAATGCTGCTGGTGCATTCGTCAATCTAAACGGCATCACCAGGAACTCGTAATGATCATTACGAGCCCTAAACACTGTCTTATATATATATCAATCTCTTTAACCCTCAGTTGATAGTACCCCGATCAGAGATCAATCTTAGAGAAAATCGAAGCTCCTCGAAACTGGTCGAACAAATCATCTATCCTCAGTAGGGGGTACTTATTCTTAATGGTCAATTTATTCAATTGACGATAATCAATGCACATGCGCATGGATCCATCCTTCTTTTTCACAAATAAAATTGGTGTTCCCCATGAAGACACACTGGCGGATAAACCCACGATCCAACAACTCTTGAATCTTAGCTTTAAGCTCCACAAGCTCCTTCGGTGCCAGTCTATTAAGGGTGATGGACACTAGACCTGTACCAGGCAGGACCTCAATCCCAAACTCAACTTCAAGGTTTGGAGGTAACCCAGGTAGCTCATCAGGAAAAGCATTCGGAAAGTCTTTAACTGTTCTGATATCCTCCACAGAAGAAACCCCAGAATCTAGAACACTAATGTAGGCCAGGTACGCCTCACAACCCTTACGAACCAACTTCTCCGCCCTTAATGCAGAAATCACATTTTTCAAGTAGTTATGACGCTCTCTAATTACAACCACTTGAATGTCCTCTGCAGTTCTTAGTACCATTCATTTAGTAGCACAACCCAAGCTTACTCGATGTTTAACCAGTGAATCCATTCCTAGAATTAAGTCAAATTCCCCAAAAAGAAGTTCCAACAAATTCACCAAAAAGATAACTCCTTGAACCTTCAAAGGTACATCCCTAAATAGTTTATTTACTCTCACTGACTGCCCCAATGGACTCAACACAGTAACCTCGTTTGTAGTTGTGACAGCCCTAAATTGACCCTATTCGGAAAGTGGTTTCGGGACCGCTAAACTGAGTCACCGAAGTATTTGAATATAATATTTATTGTCTAAAATATGTGAATATGAATGTGTGAAAGTTTTAAGCTTCGATTTAGTCGATTGCATGTGAATTTAGTTAATAGGACTTATGTGTGACACTTTTGAAATGTGATAGGTTAATCTATAAGGATCTATTAATGCATGTTAGAAAATGCTTGTACTTGCATGTCAAATTACCCAAAATTTTAGGTAGTGGCCGGCCATGCTATGGGTTAAAACATATTATAAACATTTTATGTTAATATTTTGTGTTAGAAATAATAAAATAAAAGGTTAGTAATAAAGTAATGGAAATTGGGGGGTGATGAAAACAAAGGGAGAGTTTGGTTCATCTTGGCCGAAAAACCAAGTAAAAGAAAGAAAGAAAGGTTTGAAGAAGTCCGGCCATGCTTGTAACTAGGTTGAGGTATGTTTGATGTTATTCCATGAAATTCATGCATATTTTTAGTTGTTAGTTTGAATTCTACCTAGCCCATGGTTTAAATTTTTGCGATTTGATGGAGATGATACTCGGCCATGGATGTTGTCTTTCTTGGTTGGTGTTTGATGTTGTGGTGATGAGGCATGAAGATGATTGAGTTTGAGTGCTTAAATAAAAGGATTGGATGTGAGTGTGTGTGAGAATTTGAAAAGGATGGGTTTTAGCAACTTCATGAGGTGTTCGGCCATGGTGCTAAAATGTTGTATTTGTGTTTAAACTTAAAATTATTTAGTTATATGGTTAGTATAGGTATGGATGACCGAATATGAGAGCATGAATAGATGAAGAGTTTTGTAATTATAAACGAAATTGGTTAATTGATATGTGGTAAATGTTAAGTGTTAAATGAAATGGAAATGATATCATATTGGAATATGTATATTTGACCACATGAATGAATACATAGATTGATGTTGCATATATTCGGCCTTTAATTAAGGATGTAGGTGATAGTGATAGATTGATGTTGCACATTCGGCTATAGGTAAGCATATTGATGATTTTATCTTGACTTAGATAATCGGCTAAACGAGAATATTGGCCAATATGTTGAATTTGATTCATGATTTCATATATATATGACTCTAATGTCTAATGTATATATGGGCTAAGTACCTTGAGTTTCTCTTTGATGTTCAAAATGATTAAATCAATTTATTTGTTAAATTAAGCTCAAGAGCAAAGGGGAACTAAATCTGATAAAGGAAAGGAAAAAGTAATTGAATAGCCGTTGAAGTCGTTCGACAACATCCGAGGTAAGTCTTCGAGTAATGGAACTTAGTTTATGATTTGATTAAGTCATGACATATAAGCATAACAAATAAACGGTGATATAATGATTCTACTTGAATTATAAATTGAGGTAATTGGCTTATACTTATGACGGGCAGCCGAATGCGTATAAAGATCATGTTATAAAGCGAATCAAAATCATGCCCTTTGTATGTGGCTATTGAGCCAAAAATGGTAATGGTTGATAAGTGTCTTGTGTTTGAATTCTAGTAATGAAAATGAAATATAGATGTGTTATGATTTATTGATATATGTGCATGATTATTCGGATGATAACCGGACTAAGATCCGAAGGCATTTGTGCTAGTGACTATATCCGGGTTAAGTCCCAAAGGCATTTGTGCGAGTTACTATATCCGGGTTAAGTCCAGAAGGCATTTGTGCAAGTTACTATATCCAGGCTAAGTCCCAAAGGCATTTGTGCGAGTTACTATATCCGGGCTAAGTCCCGAAGGCATTTGTGCGAGTTGTTATATCCGGCTAATCCCGAAGGTACTTGGGTTTGGAAATGAGCGATCTTGCTGTAATAATTTCAATTAATACGCTCATAAAATCCAAACGATAAGGTATGTTTCGTATATGCATCGGAAAGTTGATTCCTTTTAAATAGTATTCGCTCAATTGGTTAACAAACTTCTGGCCTTAGTTAGGTTTGATCCCCTGTGTATGAATATACTGGTTGAAGCGTGAAGTAAGTATGATTTTGAGAATATGCGTCTATGCAATTATTCATTTAGTCATATGAACGCTATACTTTAGTCGTAAATAATTTCATTACTTAAACTTACTAAGCATTAAAATGCTTATTCTGTTTCTTTGATTCTCTGTTTTATAGATTTTGTTCGTTAGCTATCGGACTCGGGAGTGTCAAAGTCGAAGTCGTCCACACTATCAAAGCCCTTTTGGTACTCTTTTAGTTGAACTTTGATAATGGCATGTATAGGACTGACCTTTGTTGTTAATCAAGTACCTTTTGGTAATGTATATATTCGGATAGCCATGCGAAAATGGCTTATATATATTTTGAGCATGGCATTATAATCATTTTGTATATTTTTCATTGAGTGATATGGAAATGCTTGGTAATGATTAGCCATTGGAATGGTTAATCACGATCATTTTGGTGCTATGTATGACAAATGGCTAGTTGATTCATGGAAAACTATGAAACAGGTGAAAATTACCTTAAACTAGATGCTGACAGCAGCAGTGATGTGAGTTTGAAAAATCACCAAAAATAGTAGAAATGTAATTAAATAATGAATAAATTATGTAATCGAATCTTGATGAGTCTACTTTCATATGAAAGAAACAGAACGACTATATGAGCTGTATTTTATGACATGTTTAAGTTTTCGTGAAACAAGGCCAGAGCGATTTCTGGATCCCCTGTTCTGACTTTGGAAATTCACTATAAATTAACCAGAGATAATTAGAAGTCATGCTCTATATGTAAAGATTCCTTTTTTGAGTCTAGTTTCATTAGAAACTAATGGCATAAGTATTTAATCCCTGTACAGGGAGATATCTAAGTCGTAATGCATGAAGGTTAGAGTAGTCGAACCCTGAAACAGGGGAGACTTTAATTAATAAACTGTACTAATTGGCCTGACCAAAAATTCTAGAAAACAATTTGTAGATGGATATATGAGTCTAGTTTCAGGAAAAATTTACAGAATCAGTTTTCGAGTTTTGGAACTCGAGATATGATTTTTAAAGTGACTGTGATGCAGTTAGCCAGCTTGTCTGGAAATTTTAAAATGAACTGTGTAAGCAAATGAATTAAGTCTGTTAACACCCCGTGTTCGACTCCGGTAACGGTCTCGAGTACGGGGCGTTACAGTAGTACTCTCAACCAAGATACCCAAAGTCTCAGACACATTACAAGCTATATAGGAATGAGTAGATCTTATATCTATCAGTGCAGTATAAGGTACATTATAGATAAATAACATACCCGTGATAACATCTGGGGCATCTCCCTCCATTCGGTGACGTGCAGCATAAACCAAAGCTGGATGCCTTGCCTCAATGTGACCAGCACCTTTGCCCGGTGTCTTCTGACCACGGCCTAAACCATTACCACCTCTGGCCTGATCCCGACCTCTCGATGGCTGTTGAATATCCCTCACCGACTGTACAGTACCCATACCAGTAGCTTGCATTTGATTGGGCCTCCGTAGACAATCTCTGATATGATGCTCCAATGTTCTGCATCTCAAACATGCCCCAATCCTTTTCCAGCACTTGCCCTGATTGCATCTCCCACAATCAGCACAAGGCTCCAGTCCTATAGCAGCAACAGGGGCCCCAACTCTGACTGGTCCATCAACTCTAGCCTTTTTCTTAGGCTTCAGAATGGAATTTGAGGGCTCCGCATCCCTCTTGTTCCTACCTCTCTCCTTCTCACGGTTTTGGCGTTCAGCGCGCTTCACCTTCTCGGCGATCTTCACCTTATCAACCAAACCAAAAAAATCTCACTCCCTCTGTGGAGCTATCAAAACCTGTAGACTATCCCTGAGGTCGTCCTCAAAATTACAAAGACCCAGCCGGAGCACCTCCACGGCCTTCGCCGCGGCCTCTAGTACCCCTTCTACGAGTACCTCTGGTGCTCATTAACGAATTACGTTTTATTTGTATTAACAATTTTATGCATCATTTTATAGTTTCAGTGTTTATTAACGTATATTTTGTGGGAAACAGTATTAGTAATTCAGAGTTCGTTTTCGCAGATTGTAGTCTTGCTACAGTTTTTAATTTACCGTAAATAGAGTATTTCAGTACAGTCTACTACCTAGGTATTTTAGTACAGTCTACTACCTACAATAGTCTCAATTTTTCAATTTAAACACACAACAGTTTCAGAAAACTTACAAAATTAGCGCTGGAAACTCGGTGAACCACACCTTGAGTAAAACATTTCAAAAATACCTCAAATCATTTGAAACAATTCTTTTTAGGAATTCAAATTTTTAAAAGAAACCCAAATCCACAGGTGAGTTTTGCAAACTGGCTCTGATATTGCTAAATGTGACACTCCAAACCCGGCCTGGACGTTATTGCCAAATCAGACAATGTCACATTGAAGTGTTTTTCGTAAAGTATAATCTTGTTGAAAACCCGCTCTTTATTTAACCTTTTTATGTGATCTTAAGATGTGTTTATTCATTTTCAAAATGGAAGGTGTTTGTCGAAAAGTTAATCATATTAAAACGTCATTATTATAAATTTATTTTTTTAACGTTACTACTTTTTGAAGCTATTAAAACAGGTTTCGTATTCGTGGTGTCTTTGAAAAACATTTATTTTTTTTTGAAAACTCCCGTCATTTTACTATTGCTAGCAATTACAAATCAAGCAAATAACAATCCCGCATTAAAAAAAACGAAGTGGCCTTATTACAATAAAATACCCAGAATAAAATTACTTATAATTTAAAAATAATTAAGGAAGAACGTGCGGTTGTGTGGCCACCTTTGAGTCCCTCGCAGCACCGATCCACCTAAGTCAGGGAATTACCTATATAGATAAACAGATGGGTGAGTTATGAAAACTCAGTGTGTAATCCCAAAACAATTAAACAAATAGTGAGCATACACAATCTGGGCCTAAGCCCATATCAATGCCAGTTCAGTATCAGTTAGGGACTTAGCCCATTACAGTATCAGAATCAGTTTGGGCTAGAGCCCATCTCAGTGACAGTACAATACAGATATGTAATCAAGAGATCCTACCCAGCCAGCCTCTACACTCTATCTCTGTCCAACCCTGCACTCTATGTGGGGATATAATCAACCCACCCATCCCTACACTCCAATTAGTACCGGTTGCGGCACTAAAAAGTATGTGCAGCAGAGCTACCAGGACAATACACTTCCTCTAGACATAATAAATCTCATCCCCATGCAACATATCATGCATCATGTCATGTCATGTCATAATATAATATATGTATTCAGTATGTTTAAAATGGCATGCTCAAATATAATCATTCATCTCATAGGGGCATAACAGTCATTTTATTACTAGGGGCATAATAGTGATTTTATCAATTAGTGGTCCAGGTACACCTACCGACCCAATAGTAGGTACACATTCGTCTCGTGCGACCCATACAACCTTAACAATCAAACAGTGAAAATGGGCCCACGACCCATATTACGGGCCGATGTTGGCCTACACGCCCGTGTGGCCCACATAGCCAAGAAATGGCCTTGGCCGTGTGGATTACATAGCCTGGCCCAATATTCTCCACACGTCCATATGGTTTAGCTGTGTGGGGACCACACAGCCCAGTTTGACCCGAAATGGCCCAAAATGGCCTCACCCATGAAATCGCTCACGACCGGCCTCAACCATCAAACGCCCATGTTTTGTCACACGGACCACCACACGAGCAAGCGCACGCCCATGTAGCGTCATGGCTCACTTATTCAGGCTTTTGCTGGTTCCCATAGTTGAATTTGTGTTTGTACACACCTGATAGGATTCTTGGTATGTACGCTCCTAAGGTAACTCACACCTAAGCAAATGACAATTCCATCACCAACATTAGTCATACTTAGAATCGACCATATAAAGACGGTCCCCAAATGAAATCATTAACGTTACTTACTTCCACTACTTCAACTGATGTAGCCTACAAATCCGCAGATAAACCAAGTTCGATGGGATTCGATGCTACCAAACAAAGTTTAACACAACAGAGAGTCAGAACCCTAATGCAATTTAGCAATTGAAACCACACCCTCACCTCCTACCGAAAGACTTACCGAACCTACGGGAAATAGGAGTTGGGTGCAAGAGAAAGAACAAATTCGGCAAAGAACTGAAAATGAGGATTGAACTGAAATAATAAACAGAGGGGGTGTAACAACAAGAATCAAAAAAGAAGATAAAAGCCGAAAGTGCAGAAGCAAAACAGGGACTTACCTAGCCATATTCGACCAATGCACACCTGTTGAAGGAAAAGAGGAAGAACAGAGAAGGGAAGATCGGTAGAGAAGCAAGCAACGAGAAAAGAGGGATTGCCTAAAAATCGAAAGACAAGAGAGGGCGAGAGAAGAAATTTTCGGCAAAAGCTCAAGGGAGACAAGAGTGAAGGTATTCGGCCAAAGCAATGAGAGAAGGGAGATGATGAAGTAATCGGTCAAAGCAAAGAAAACCAAAAGAACGACTATTAGAGGTGAGCCAACCGAAGCAAGTGAAACCGAGGGAAATGCAAATTCGGAATAAACAACAAAAACGAAGAGCTACACTAAAGCAATATTTGGCCTCACAGAAAGAAAAGAACCAAAAGAAAATGACAGGAAACGAAATGAAGAGAAAAAATACAAAAACCAACACCCAATTCTTCCAAAGCCGAATTCATTGAGTGCCCAGAATTCAAATTCGACACAACACTTCCTCTCACCTCAACTTCCCATAATTTCCTCCCCAAATCCCTCCATGCCATCCACTCCTCCCTCAACTACTTAATTCAAAAACCACTCGAACACTTTAGAAGTTCAGGTTGACTAGAACTCCCACATGGCCTCAGCAACAAAATAAACACTCCCACTGCTCAAAGAAGGACTCGAACCTCAGACCTCCTGGAACAACATCACACCACCTATCCCCTAGAATAACAGGTCCATTCTGACATAAAATACCCACATTTATTTAAAAGCCTACTGACTAGAGACAGGGTTTATTCATATTAAAAACAAAATTTCTACACAAGCCAGGGCTTGAACCCAAGACTTCTCAGACATTTCCCTGGACACTTAACCACTGAAGCAGACATGCAATTGTGTCACAACCATTCAAAAATAAAAACTTAGGATTTTGGGGCATTACAATCCCTTATCTTTTAGTATCTAATCCATACTTTATCATACATTCACCAAGAAATAACATATCACATCATCAAGGCACTAACACATGCATGCATGGGTAATTAGATTACAACCAAATGATCAAATATAAGCCATATCACATGGCCATTACAAAATGAATCATCATCATCATAGGCCTTCACAATTTGGCCAAATAGCATGACATATATCACAAAATAACCAAGTCCCCTATACATGCCATACTCAAAATAACAATTTCACTATATCCAATAATCTCTTGATAGTGTGATTGAATACTCCGATAGCTTCCAATCCTCAAGCTAGCTTGGTCGAACTACAAAGGATGGAAATGAAAGGGGATAAGCATTAAAGCTTAGTAAGTCCACATGCAAATAATATGCAATGGTAGTAAGCAATCAATATGAAAAGACATAGTAATACGTACATAAAGATTATTCATCACTTAAACCTTTTAACTTACTTATCATATGTACACATATACTTTCTTCTCACAAATCATTCTTTACCAAGGCATTATTCACAGGTTCAACATACATACTTGTACTCATCGTAGTATATCATATAACCATACCTCTTTAACATGCCCTTCTCAGGACTTTCATCACATTCATTGCATTACTCGTTAAACACTCGGAATACTATTGGATACACAGAAAACTTGCACATAAGTGCCACATATACTTATGTAGCCAAAGCTACCTCATAACATGTAACGCTCGAAATGGAGCTACTCAAGGGCTTCCTCATAAAAGCTATTGGTTAAGGTGTAGTTACACGGGCTGCTCACACAAGGTGTCAGGTATCCGACCAACTCAAGGATTACCTAGCCACTGGTAGGACACACAAAACCATTACTCAGAACCCAATTACATGTATCGCATCCATAATGAACTCGGACCAACTCAACGAGCTCGGATGCCTCATACATATCACGAACCCGAACCAACTCAACGAGTTCAGATTTCTCACATATATCATGAACTTAGACCAACTCAATGAGCTCAGATTTCTTAATTCCTAGTGACATGTCACTTGTATCCTAGACTATTCCTAAGGTTCAAACGAGATTTTCCTCACTTACATAAGGCATACTTTGTCGTACTTGCTCGTGATGTTGTATGTAACGGCCAAAATATCATTTATGCTTTCATAACAACCAATAAGTATATTACTCATAATAACAAGAAAACATTTATCACTTAATATGTAAACATTAAGAACATGCTACAACACCACATTATTTGCATATGCACTTACCGCGATAAAAAATGATGGTAATTGAGCCTAATCGTCGTATACTTTATTCTTTCCTCGATCAAGACAGATTCATGTTTTTCTTGATCTATAATGCCAAATTTAACTTGCTTACTAATCACATTATTCAAATCAATCCATAACTCATACTTTGGTAAAATTACCTTTTTACCCCTAACTTTTCACTTATTTACAATTTAGTCCTTAGGCTCGTAAAATGAAATGCATGCATTTTCTTTGTTACCCAAGCCTAGCCGAACCTTTACTATGCTCATATCAGCCCATATATTCCTTAATTACATATTATCATTACTTATTTTTACACTTTTACAAACAAGTCCCCTTTTTAGGGGTTTTCACTAAAAATCACATAGTAAAATATGTTTATCATGCATCAAACATTCATATTCCTTTATTAATCATCAAAATACATGCATGTTATACATGGGTCAAATTTCATACATAAACCCTAGCTCAAAATGTAGCTAGAAATGGGTAGATTATGCTTCATGGACTTCAAAAATACAAAGAACATTAAAAACGAGGCTAGGGAGCACTTACAATCAAGCTTGAAAATGTTGAACAAACCCTAGCTATGGTGTCTTGCAATTTTTGGCAATGAGAGAAGAAGATGAACACCAATTTTGACTTATTTTTCCATTTTTATTCTTTTAATCACCAAATGACCAAAATACCCTTAGGGTTTTTCTTTCAAAATTTTCCTATGCATGTCCATTTTTGTCCAAAATTATAGACATTGGCCAAATTTCTAATTAGGACCCTCTAATTCATAATCTAAACCAATTTCATTCTTAAAGCTTCTGGAATGCATGTTTTGTATTTTATTCAAATTGGTCCCTAAAATTCAATTAGACATTTTATGCATATATTTTCTTCATGAAACTCTCACATAAGCATGCATTCATAACATAAACCTCATAAGAATCCTATTTTGTCCCAGATTTGTTGTCTCAAAACCACTGTCTGACTAGGCCCTAATTTGGGATGTTACAATACGAATGGGTAGATCTCCGATCAATTAAAGTAACAACAGAAGTATCATAGAGAGAAAAAGTACCCGTAATCACATCAGGGGATGAAGCTTCTTCGCAAGCACGAATGGCATAAGTCCTCGTAGGTGCTCTACCTTCGGGCCTCACAGCTGGATCTCTAGGTGCACTCTTGCTACTTGCTCCATTTCCCTGATTTCACTGTAGCCTTCCTCTAGAAGTAGTATTACTAGATCTCGCACACTGAAATTTCTCCTTTTCAACCATCTCAGGACAATCCTTGATAAAATGATCATGTGAACCGCACTTGAAACATGCCCAGCTATTCATCCAGCATTCACCGAGGTGACGTCTACCACAATGTTGACACTCAGGTCTATTAGGTCGAGCATTACCCACACTCGCTATCGAAGTAGTTTGAGCCTTATGACCCGAATACTATTTCCCATGGTTTCTGTTTGAAAACCCAGCTGAAACACATGATCGAGTACTAAGCTCTCTCGTTTTTTAGATGATGACTGAAATGATTTACCCATCTATCTCTTCTTATAATCTCGAGACTCTAATTCAGCTTTTTCTTTCTCTTTAGCCAATTCCTCGCCTTACAAGCTCTCTCTACGAGCACAACAAATTCTCTCAATTCAAGGACACCCACCAATAGTCAGGTGTCTTCGTTTAACCCATCTTCAAATCTTTTGCACATGATGGCCTCAATTGATACACATTCTCGAGCATATTTGTTCACTCTCACAAACTCATACTCATATTCTGTTACCGTCATTCGACCCTACTTTAGCTCGAGAAATTCCTTTCTTTTCTGATCAATAAACCTTTGACTAATGTACTTTTTACGAAATTTTTCTTGGAAAAATTCCCAATTAATTCTTTCCCTTGGTACCACCGACACAAGGGTCTTCCACCACTAATAAGCTGAGTCTCTCAAGAGGGACACAACACATTTCATGCATTCATCAGGTGTGCATGATAACTCATCAAACAACATAATGGTATTCTTGAGCCAGAACTCTGCCCTTTCAAGGTCATCATCTTTAATAGCTTGGAACACTTCGGCCCCTTGTGTAACACCCCAATCTCGTAACCGTCGCCGGAATAGGTAAGGGGCATTAGCAGATAGACAGGACCACCAATAATGCTGCTTCAAATCATTATACATTTTCGTACTACCTAGATGTTCAGATAAACAACTACTGTGAGCTTCACTCAAAATAGTCCGAATTAACTCTGGATTTCTCAAAACACAAAGTCTATTTCTGAATCTCAAACAATCATCAACATCAACTCAGAATTTAGAATCACACTGAGCTCATTTTTCTATTAATTCATTATCAACCTTCTGAGCTTCGATAATCTATTGTAAGAACAAGGGTCTTACGTTTAATTCAGCTAAAACTGAACCATCATTAAACAGAACCAAATGAGCATTCATCGCATGCAAAGCAAATAACAATTTTTGACTCAGGGTATCAGCAACAACATTTGCTTTACCCGGATGATAATCTATCAGAAGTTCGTAATCCTTTAGTAATTCAAGCCATCTTCTCTGTCGCAGATTCCAATCTTTTTGCGTTAGTAAATACTTCAAACTTTTATGATCAGAAAATACATGACATTTCTCACCAAATAGATAGTGATGTCAGATCTTCAAGGCAAACACAATAGCAGCTAACACGAAGTCGTGAGCCGGATAGTTCTTTTCATGCGGCTTTAGTTGTCTCGAGGCATAAGCTATAACTTTTCCTTCTTGTATTAGAACACAACCCAGACCAATCAACGAAGCATCACTATAAATCACAAATTCTTTACCTGATTAAGGTTGTACTAAAACTAGAGCTTCAGTCAATAAAGCTTTCAACTGATCAAAGCTGTTCTAACACTTTTTAGACCACTCAAACTTCACATCTTTCTAGAGCGATTTTGTCAATGGAGTCACAATCATCGAGAAACCTTTTACGAATCTTCTATAGTAACCAGCAAGACCTAGAAAACTGCAGACTTCTGAAACATTCCTTGGAGGTTTTCGATCCAAAATAGCTGAAATTTTGCAAGGATCAACTCGGATACCGGAGGCTGATACAATATGACCCAGGAAACCAACTTCTCGCAACCAGAATTCACATTTACCGAACTTTGCATCAACTATTTATCTCGCAGAGTCTGTAACACTATTTTCAGATGTTCGACATGCTCAGATTCATCACGTGAATAAATCAATATGTCATCAATGAATATCACATCAAATTGATCTAAATACGGTCTGAAAATTCTATTCATTAAATCCATAAAGACAACAGGTGCATTCGTTAATCCAAAAGGCATAACTAAAAATTCATAATGCCCGTACCTCGTTCTGAAAACAGTTTTCAGAATATCAGAGTCCTTTACTCGCAACTGATAGTAACCCGATCTCAGATCTATCTTTGAAAACACAGTAGCACATTTTAACTGATCGAATAAGTCATCAATTCTGGGTAGAGGATATTTGTTCTTTATAGTCACTTTGTTAAGCTGATGGTAATCAATACACATTCTCATTATGCCTTTCTTTTTCACAAACAGAACAGGAGCACCCCATGGTGAAAAGCTCGATCTAGCAAATCCTCGATCAGTCAATTCTTGCAACTGAGATTTTAATTCCTTTAACTCCGTCGGAGCCATTCTATACGGAGCTATTGAAACCAGAGTAGTACCAGGTACTAATTCAATGCCAAACTTGACTTTTCGAATCGGAGGCAAACTCGGCAGCTCTTCAGGAAACACATCAGAGAATTCACAGACAACAAGCACTGATTCAACTTTCTTATCATTCACTTTCGAGTCTAACACATAAGCTAAGTAGGCTTCGCAGCCTTTCTTTACATATTTCTATGCTTTCATTGCAGATATCACAGCTGATAGTCCATTCAGATCACTAGACTCAATTTGAATTATCTCATCATTCTTACACCTTAAATCAATGACTTTTCATTTGCAATTCACAATAGCATCGTCTAAAGTTAACCAGTCCATTCCCAGAACCATATCAAATTCGTTGAAAGGCAAAAGCATCAGATCAGCCAAAAAATAGATATCTCGAATCAATAACGACCAATTCTTGTAGACTTTATCAACCAAGACACTTTTGCCTAAGGGGTTCGATACTCTAATTACGAATTCAGTAAACTCTACAGGCAAAGTCTTACTTTGCACTAAATTCATACATATATAAGAATGCATTGATCCAGGGTCTATCAATGCAATTACAAAAGTATCATAAAGAGTAAAAGTACCAGTAATCACGTTTGGAGATGAGGCTTCCTCACGAGCTCAGATAGCGTAGGCTCTGGCAGGTGCTCTGGCCTCAGATCTAACAACAGTATCTCTAGTAGCTCTTTGACCACCACTTACATTTCTCGTATTTCTGGAAGGTTTACCTATAGCTGAGGTGTTGCTCGGTCTCTGATTCTGTACATTCTCTTACTCAGGAGGTTCAGAACAATCTCTTACAAAATGGTCCAGATATCCACATTGGAAACAAGCTTGGTCATTCAATCTACAATTTCCCGGATGTCTTTTACCACAGTGTTTACATTCAGGTTTCTCATATCGGACATTCCCGACACTTGCAACAGAAGTAGCAGGAGCTCTGAAATTCAAATACAATCTAGCTCGATCTCGATTCGAATGTCTTAAATTAGCCTTTGAACGACTATGATCATCTTGGAATTTCTTTGTCACAGACTGAAATGATCTATTCGAAGATCTCTTTCTAACATCTCTAGCTTTAGAACCAGCTTTTCTTTTCTCTTTACTTAATTCTTTAGCTTTACAAGCTTGCTCAACGAGCACTACCATTTCTTTCATTTCCAAAATCCAAACTAACAGACGGATATCTTCGTTTAGCCCATCTTCAAACCTTTTGCACATTATTGCTTCATTTGATACACATTCCTGAGCATACTGGCTCAATCTCACAAATTTACATTCGTATTCAATAACAGACATACTTGTTTAAGCTCGAGAAACTCTTTACATTTCTGATCAATAAATCTCTGACTAATGTATTTCTTCCGAAATTCAGCTTGGAAGAAATCCCAAGTAACTCGTTCACTCAGAACCACAGATATTAAAGTTTTCCACCAATGGTACGTCATATCTCTCAAAAGTCAAACGGCACATTTTATACATTCCTTAAGATTCAGAGACATTTCATCAAACACTCGTATTGTATTCTCTAACCAAAATTCAGCTCTTTCAGCATCATCATTCGTTGTATCTCGAAACTCTTCAGCCCCATACTTTCTAATCTTATCAACTGGTGGTCTATTTAACTAAACCAGATTCACTGAGGGCATAACAGGAATTTGAGAAAGATTAACCGGCGGTGGAGGTTGTTGTACAGCCGGATTGGTTCTAATGTATTGGGTGAACCATTCATTCATCATACGATAGAAGGCTTGTTTAGCCTCACCATCACGGCTACTTGTAGCCAGTCGAGAATTAGCTTGCACCGCCCCTTGTGCAGGAGCAGGTGCATTGCTTTTTACATCGTCTGCTACAGCTTGTTCGGGATCCATTTGCTATATAAAAACATATTTCAATGTCAAGATTCATCACACTATCGCAGTTTCAGATATATGACATGTATAGCTAGACTCACATATGCTATAGTAGTCCTAGAATCGACTAAACCATAGCTCTGATACTGATAAAATGTAACACCCCTATCCTATAACCATCATCGGAATAGGTAAGGGGCATTACCAAACAGACATAACATTACAGATCAATACAGAATCACAAATATCACATAATATTAATGCATAATCAAATCAACAGTTCATCCCTTATGGAGGTCTCCAAGACCTAAGACATACTTTTAGATAAGATCGGGACTAAATCAAACACAATCAGAATTTTCAGAACTTAGAAAAAGTTTTTAATTCTGTTGAGGTCACACGCTCGTGTGGCCAGGCAGTGTGCCTTACACGGGTACCAGACACGCCCATGTAATCTAGTCGTACTATAACAGAGTATATATACTGACTTTTACACACGGCCAACAGACACGGTTGTGTGCCATGGCCGTGTGATATTTAGCTAGCTATAGACTTAAGCCCACGGCCATATGACACGCCTATGTGTCTTAACCGTGTAGTCTTAAGAGGTCACTGCTTTGCATACACGGCCACAAGGCCAACTTGCCACCCCTTTTTGGGTCATTCCTACAAGCAATATTAAACAATATTTATACTAAAATTTTCAAGCAATTCCATGCTCAAAATATGCTTAAACTTACCATTTCCTCAACTTGGCATATCTCAAAATGACTACCACATACAAGGCCATATAACCATGACAAGCATACACAATTTGGAATCACAAACCATTTACCAAAACTAAGCACTAAAATATCATTTGCTAGCCAACTCTCATGGCATAACAAATATACATAGCAAAGCTTAAATACATAGACATTCTAGCCTATACATGCCATACTTAAAAGTATTTACACTTTCAAAAATACCAAAATGAGTTCGATAGTATGGTGACAATCCTTGACTAACCCCGAGCCTTCATTAGTTACGATAACTGTAAAATAGACAGAAATCATATAGAGTAATCTACAAAGAGCTTAGTAAGCCAAATACAATTGGTTTAACTATTAAATCATATAAAGTACAAATCAACAGCTAGAATTCATAGTCATTTCACAGAATAGTTCATGAGCCTAACTATGCTCATTCGCTTGTATACATGTCATGTTTCATTTCCATGATTTCATACATACTTCGTGTTCATTATTTCACAGAAATAGAGTCTTTCATATTCAAAAATTTAGTACGATACAAATGTACCTGTATAGATTATACATTTCATATATTCATTCCCATATGTCATACTCTATCATCAAACGGTTCAGAAACGATACAAATACTCATGAACGAGTACAATGTCGACGCCCCAGACGTGGTCTTACATGTAATTCAATATCGATACCTCTATACCAGATAGGGTCTTACACGAATTCAGATACGATGCCGATGCCCCAGACATGGACTTACACGTAAATCTCAAATCGAGGCCTGTGTCCCAGACACGATCTTACACGATATCTCAGATCGATGACAATGTTCCTTTAGAAACATACAGAACTTTTCAGATACTAGCATATTATCGGAATATACTCAGAATTTATTCATTAGGCTTTCACAACTGTCCAATACAAATTATAACTAGTATATACAAAATTCAATCAATTTAACAAGTAATTGTATTTTGACTTACCTCGTACGAATTTTGGACAGAAATGAGTCGACTATTCGACTATTTTGGACTTCCCTCATCTAAGTCTGATTTTCTTCGTTCTTGATCTAATACAATTCAAATTCAACCATTCAATCATTCATTTCATTCAAAATAATCCATGAACACATATTTAGGGCACTTTGCATTTTAACCCTTACATTTTCACACTTTGACAATTTAGCCATTTTTCATAAAATCACAAATATGCAAAATTCGCCAAGACTATAGCTTGGCCAAATATACATAGCTTCCATACAAGCCCAAATAACATATTTAATTCACAATTTAGTCCTTCAAAACTTCATTTTCACAAATTAGCCCAAATAGGTCTATTCCATCAAACAGTCAAGAACAAAGCATGATAATCTCACATATATCTTTCAAAATCCATATACAAACATTACAAAGCTCATATAATCATCCATGGCACATTTCATAATATTTAACAGAAACAGAAATTCAGAAATAGGTTTTGCAAAACATGAAGCAACGATCACAGAAACGTAGAAATTATCAAAAATAAATGAAAATTCATACCTTAATCAATGATTAAGCTAGCCGAAACCTAAAATGGCTTTTCTTTTTTATTTTCTTTGATTTTCGGATATAAAATGTGTTTTTGAACACATCCATGCAATTTGTTTTCTTTGTTTCATGTTAAAGCATGAATTACCATTGTATCCCTCATAAATAAACATATCAATTACATAAAACAAGGTCATTTATGACCACTCATAAATTCAATGGAGTAATTGCCACATAAGGCCATAATAATCCAAAGCCATGCTAATTAAACACATTGAATATATGGCATGCAAATTTTATCATTTACGCGATTAAATCCTTTTTCATAATTAAGCACAGAAACAGACAAATTAAAGCACAGAAACTTCGCAGATATAAATTCACATATCACATACACAAAAACTAATATTAAAATTATTTTTCAGAATCAATTATGTGGTCTCGAAACCACTGTTCTGACTAGGGTCACAACCGGATTGTTACACATTGCTTTCAATTTTATTCACTGGAGGTTTATTCAATTTGATAAAATCCTTACCTTAGGGTGCTACAGGAACAGATTGAGGAATAGGTGGGGGTGGAGGGGGTTGAGCGTTTGGGTTCGTTTGAACGAACTCTGTATACCAGGCATCCATCATGTGGAGAAAGGCTTTCCTACCTCCTTCTCCTCGACTAACTGTAGGGGGTTTACTATTAGACAGTGCTGCCCCTTCAATGAGCACAGGCGCGTTACTTTCAACATCATCTCCCACTGCTCTATCGGGATCCATTTACTATTCTAAAACACATGTCAAAATCGTTAGGAGTCGTCACACTATCATAATATATGTATGACATGTATAGCTGGACTTGTACACATACTACATTAGTCTTAAAATCGACTAAACTGTAGCTTTGATACCACAACTGTAACACCCCTTACCCGTATCCGACATTGGGGCAGGGTTCGACGCGTTACTGGACCAAAACATAAACATTCTCACAAAATCGGGCCATAAAAGTTCATTCAATTCAAAACCATTTATACACAAGCATATTGCCCCTCATACAGGCCTGTGAGACCTAAAAAGTACATTAGGAACGGACCGGGACTAAACCGAGACTCTCAGAACTTTCGTAACATTTAAAATTTTTTTCATCAAAACAGGGGTCACACGCCCGTATGGGTAGGCCTTGTGGTCACACATGCCTATGTGGCTAGGGACACGCCCGTGCCCTCAGCCCATGTAACTCTCCGTTTATGATGTCATCAAGAAATTAAGGTCACACGGCCAAGTCACACGCCCGTGTGCTTAGGCCGTACGGTGAATTAAATTCTAAAAATCAGGTGCAGACTTCACACATCCTGGGCACACACCCATGTCCTAAGGCCTTGTCCTTCACATAGGTGAGACATGCGGCCGTGTCTCTGCCCGTGTGTTTACTACTGGGCATTCTATTTTGCATTAATTAAGGTGTAGGGGACACACGACCGGAACACATGCCTATGGGGCAGACCGTGTTTCACACACGGCCTAGACACGCACCCGTGTGTCTGCCGTCTGGACAACTTTGAGGCTATTTTCCAAGCCTTTGGTCACCCATAATAACACATACACACTTATACATCTCAATGACAACTTACATGGCATAAATG
Organism: Gossypium hirsutum; assembly: GCF_007990345.1. NCBI lineage: Eukaryota > Viridiplantae > Streptophyta > Magnoliopsida > Malvales > Malvaceae > Gossypium > Gossypium hirsutum. Next base: position 57,961,167 of record NC_053436.1, on the reverse strand, counting down.
AGAACTTACACATTCACAACCATGGCTCATGCATATCAACTTCTTATCAATTAGTACTTGTTAAGACTCCATATCTTATTTACACTAAGATTACCAAATCACATGCAATATACAACAATAAATTTACTTTCATTTCACACATTTATGCCTTAGTTGTTATTATGCAATTTACTTAAAATCCATCATCAAACATCAATGATCATATCCACAATTCATCCATGCCAAAATGAATTTAACCACATCATGAATGACCTTAGCACAATTATGCATATATGAATAGGATTATATACCCATAATTAACATGAGCTATATCTCATGACCATACACAAAATGAATCATCAAATCATTGTAAGCCAACACATTTGGCTGACCTAATATGACATATAACAAAAAGACCAAGTCCCTATACATGCCATACTCAAAATGTTGAGACTAACTATACCCAAATGTCCAATTGATAGTGTGATCAAGTCTCCGACGTCCTTCGATCCCTGAGCTAGCTTGGCGATACTATAAGAAAATGAAAAAGAGAGGTGGGTAAGTATAAAGCTTAGTAAGTTCACATGCAAATAAATAGCAACATGATCATGAATATATTTCTACCATTGAGATAACATAGTTCACATATATGTCATCGTTAATTCATAGGAATAACTTACACATTTTCAATCTTACCAAAAGATCACCACATGCTGAGTTCATTCACAAGAGTTTTTCGTACACATCTGTTCTAACTCGTAATACATTCTCATATTTCCTCATCAATGACTTACTTGATGAATAACTCACATATTTAACTGTTGAACACTCAGAATACTATTGGATACTAGGATGGCTTGCACATAGTGTTTCAAACGTAGCCACATGCTACTCCATATAAAAAATCACACATTGCTCGCTCTCGAGCCAATCACAGGCCTGGACACACAAGCTGACAGTCAGGATGTAACTACTCGGGCTGCTCACATAAGGTGACAGGTACTCGCAACACATGCCGAGCTACCCAACCACCAGTAGAACGTACAAGATTAGCACCCAGATTCTTATAGACACATATCGTATATCTTATGGTTCAAATGGGATTTTCTCGATATCACATATTCGTCAAATTCGTTCACAATGTCATGCTCATAGACAATAACGCCGTTCATACACTCGTCATAATAATTAAATATAGAGACTCATGCATTAATAATATATTATTACATGATATATCATTGCATTATTTACACATGAATTTGCCTCGGTACAAAATATGGACAACTAATTAGATTTAGTCTAAAATCTTGTTCTTTTTCCAGTCTAGGTTCGGACTCTATTTTTCTTGATCTATAATAGCAAATTCAGCTCATTTAATCATCACATTATTCAAATCAGTCCAAAAACTATATTTTTTCAAAATTATGGTTTTGCCCCTAAACTTTCACATATTTACAAATTAGTCTATAGGCTCGTAAAATGAAATGTGTCCATTTTCTTTGTTACCCAAGCCTAGCCGAACCTAACACATGCTCATAACAACCCACATTTTCCTTCAAATCATATTTTTACTACTCATTTTTACAACTTTTACAAAAAGGTCGTTGTTAGGTATTTTCATGAAAAACCACTTAGTAAAAGATGTTTATCATACATCAAACTTTCATATTCCTCCATTAAACGTCAAAATACATGAATGTCACACATGGGTAAGTTTTTGAACATGAACCTTAGCTTAAAATAATGATAGAAATAGCTAGATCATGCTTCAAGGATCTCAAAAACATAAAGAACATAAAAAACGGGGCTAGGATGTACTTACTATTGAGCTTGAAAGGGTGAACAAAACCCTAACTATGTCTCCTTAGGATTTTTGGCAATGACGGAGGAAGATGGAGCAATTTTGACTTACTTTTTCCTTTTTATTCTTTTATTAACCAAATGACAAAAATGCCCTTAGGGCCTTTCTTTTAAAATTTTCCTATTCATGCCCATTTTTGTCCATAAAAATAGAAATTGGGCAAATTACTATTTAAGGACCTCCAATTAATAATCCATGGCAATTTCATACTTAAAGCTTCTATAACTCACATTTTTCAATTTTCGCAATTTAGTCCTAAATGTCAAATTAGACACTTTATCAATAAAATTTCTTAATGAAATATTCACACAAGCATGAAATCACATCATATGCCTCATAATAATCATAAAATAATTATTTCTATTTTTGACTTGTGGTCTTGAAACCACTATTTCGACTAGACCCTAATTTAGGATGTTACAATTTTCTAATTATTGTATATTAAATCCTAACTCTTTCAATACTAATATGTCCATTGTTATGAAACTAATAGATAATATCAATAGAGAGTGGAATAAAGAGCTTATCATCAATACCTTCTCGACAGCACATGCAGCCAAGATTTTGTAGATTCCCCTGGCAACAAAGTGACATGATGACATAATAGTGTGGATGGGTGAGCCTTCAGGAGAGTTCTCAGTCCAGAGTGCATATAAACTATTATATACAGGTAATTTTGATCCTACTTTAGATGAGTTGTGGGCCACTTCTAACAAATTATACAAAAAAATTTGTAGCTTAAAGCTTCCTACTAAATTGAAAATTATAATATGGATGATATCAAAGAATTTCATCCCTACTCTTATGAACTTAAATCACAAAAGAATAGTGTCCAACACGGGCTGCCCTAGATACAATAGAGATATCGAAACTATGGATTATGCTTTCCGAATATGTTTTGTTTTAGTGGAAGTTTGGTTTCTGTTAGGGATGCAATGGATCTTACAAAAACCAGACTTTGATAGTTTTACATGGCTTATCTGGGTCTTTGAAAAGAGCTTACTGTATCAAAGAAGGTTGTTTTGTTGAACTCTTTGGGCCCTCTGGATGGATAAAAATGAAAGACTGTATGAAGGAAAGACCCAATCAACAAGGGAGATCTCTAGATTCATATCTAGCTACATAAAATAAATGGACGATTTAGAAGGAAGTGAATTTATAAGAAATGTTGATATAACAACCTGGGTACCGCCATTTAGCACAACCATAAAGATCAATTTTGATAGGCCATTTGACAAGCAAAGATCTCAATTGGCATCCGAATTAGTAACAAGGAATGGGAAGGGTCGGGTCATGATTGCTAGATTGAAACTTCATGAGAATGTTGGATCTACTTTTGTAACAAAGGCCCTTGCATGTTTATTTGCAAATCAAACAGGAATAAAGATGGGTTTATCAGAAACAATAGTTAAAGGGGACGCACTTTCAATAGTAAAAAAATGCCAGAATCATGTTATGGACAAATCAGAAATCACTACATATATACGAAATATTGACCTTATTACGGAACATTTTTGATGGATTCACTTCAGACATATTAAAAAGGAAGAAAATCACTTTGCACATACCATAGCTACGGAGAGTCTAAGAAGGGGAGAATAAGAACACCTGAATGGAGCGGTCCCTAGCTTCACCTTGCAATGAATAGAAGAAGAATGGCTGCGAGAACTTGACTGAACAAGGGCTGGAAGTAGGGTTTTGTAGAGAGGAAAAAATGAAATGAATTAGAAATGAGGGTCTTTTTTGGTTATTCGAAAAGTGGAAAGCATTAATTGGCACAGTTTCCAGTATGATTTGACTGGGCAAGTCTATCAATTTAGTTTTTTCAAATTAAAGTTTGCTGATATTTTTTGTTTTCTTTGTTTTAGGCCTATTTTGTTTTGTAACGTGATGTGGGTCTAGTCTTTTGGGCTCATATTTGTTTTTCTTGGTATTATTAATAAAGCCTAGTCTATTTTTGTTTCAAAAAAAATAAATCTATTCCAAATTAAAAACTAATAAAAATATAATAATGTTAATAAAAAATAATATCAATAAAAATATTAAAATTTAATCAACAAAAAATAAAAGTAAAATCTAAATTCCCAAATCATAAAAAAAATAAATCCTAAAATTTCAAATCGTTAAAATTAAACTTATTAATAATGTTATTAGTACTACATAATAAATCATGTTTAATCATTCGAGATAAGTACAACACTAGTTACTATACTATTAAATTAATATATTATGTCATGTTATATCTACATAGCAAACCTCATGGTATACCCACAAAAGTCTCAACATGTATCTACCAATAAGCTAGCGTTCTAGGGGATCATGCATGTCCAGGCTGCTAATTTGTGAACTTTAACCTAGCAAACCTCATGTATTGTACACATCCACTAAGTATATGCGAGGTCTATGTGTCACGGGCCACAATTCAAAGCCCATGACTATTGTACAAAATGCGTTACATGAAGGTCTATTGATTAAATGGGGCTCACTTGACCCACAAGAATTGTCCCGATTCAAAGAACTAATGGAGAAGCCTATCTATTTGAAGCCTAGGTGGCCCAATGATGCGAATATGGAAAATTAGGCTACCTTTGTAAAAAGGGAAATTAATCATAAAAGATTGAGGGGAATAAAATCTGATATGATTTGATTTGATTTTGTAATCTAGGAGATTATGTAAATCCCTTAATTATAGAAATGAATTGATATCATTCGTCGATGTAATTCATTATATACCATTGGTTTTGAAGGAGCTCGACTATAAATAGAAAGCCTCCCCCTCAATTGTAAATCACCCATTATGTCTATTGTATTCTTTATTCTTTGAGAGAAAGAATGAATTGAGAGAAGTTACTTAAACACCTCTCATGCATTGTTTTTCTGTGGCTATTCTGTTCTTTTGAGCACTCTTTTAGTTTGAGTTGCTTCCATTATAATTTGGTGCATTAGAGAAATTCTATAAGAATTCGCACTTTGCGAGAGTTAGACTGATTTAGGTCTATTTGAAAATACGAAATCACCTAAGGTCGCCCAAATTGTGAGGCTAAAAGTGTAGCTCCTTGACAGTTGGTATTAGAGTTAAGGTTGTGAAGGCACCGTTTGAGATGTAGAAAGAAGTTGACGATTAGAATGAGCTAATGGAGACCCACAGGAAGGCTAGAAAAGTAAGTCAAACGAGGTAATTACTATCGAATTTAGAGCAATGAGTGGTTAATCTAGTGGATCCTAAGGGGGACGTGAGAGAGACACTTGAAGAGGTTGGTGGATGTACAGACTGGTTTGACTCAATGACGGATAAGCTCAGGTACTTTGTGTTGGAGTCTCACGAGACCAATGTGGAAAAATTCAAGGGGTGCCCAAATCCACTAGGAATAAGTTGATAGATAGGACTGATTCTCTCGAAGCCATGATGATGGCTTTGAAGGAGGAAACAATGTCCATGATGAGGGTTTTGAGCACAATAATACAGGAGCTCGAGGGGTAGCTTGCCTTGTTTCGAGCAACCATGGGAAATGAGTGTTGGGTGCTACATTCAATTGCGAGGTAGATGTTCTGAAGCTGAAACAGTTTGCGGGGACAAGGTTTGCAAGAGATGTGGACAATTTCTATTAGAGAATGGAGAAATACTTCTATACAAAAGGCATCATAGAGGATGCTATTAAGGTAAACATTGCATCCATTTATCTTACTAATTTTTCACTTTTATGATGGAGGAGTAGGTCCAAAGATAGAAAACATAGTGAGATTGGGACTTGGGAAGAGTTTTAAAATTAATTAAAGGGGCAGTTTTATTCAAAATCTATCAAGGAGGAGACTTGGGAAATGTTGTGTAGGCTTATACAATGAGGCACAATTAGGGAGTATGTATGAGAGTTCAAAGAGCTCATGCTCCAAATTTCAAATGTGAATGAGAAGGAGGCATTTCTCTTCTTCAAGAATAGGTTAAAGCCATGGGTTAGCCAAGAATTGAAACATGGAGGAGCCCAAGAACTATTAAAAGTCATGATGATAGTGGAGTTTGTAGTTAAGATAGGTTTAGGGATAGATGAGCTTGAGTCTTTTAAGTCGAAGGAAAGTGGCGATGATGGTGGAGGTAGCGAGGAAGATATTGGCAATGCCAACAACAATACTAGTAACCGATAACGGAAACCCAACAACCCAAACAAAAAAGAGGACCAAGATAAAATGCTTCATTTGTGATGGTTCACATATGGTGAAGAATTGTTCGAAGAGATTTGTGCTTTCTAAGAATGACAACTCGGAAGGTGACACCAAGAGACTTGGTTCGAGTGCAAGTGGTGTCAAAGACAAGAAATCCAAAGAGAGTGAGAAGAAGCCAATAAAGTGCTTCTTGTGTTATGGTCCGCATAGGTTGTGGAATTGTTCAAAGAAGTCTATTGTCGAGGAGGACGATAGGTCAGAAAAAATGTGTATGAAACTTGGTTCAACCATGGAAAGAGTTAAAGAGGAACAAGAAGAAGCCAGTGAAATGCTTCTTGTGTGGTGGTCTATATGAGTTGTGGAACTGTCCAGAAGAATCAAAGTTATCCGTGGTCACGATAAAAGCAACGAAGCTTTTTGAGTCATTGTAGAGGCTTCCACCCCCAGAAAGAGGTCAGTTATGCATCGAGCTTTGGGAAAAAGTAGCGATGCAAACATTGATGCTATTATTAATGAAGCTAAATTCTGGGGAAGCATCGAAGCTTGTTGAAACATCAAATGGGCTACCACCTAAGGGAAAGGTGGGTTGTGCATTGTACTTTCAGGAGAAAGTAGTGATGAAAACTAGACGACCGAGTCGAGTAAATGTAATAAGTGCTATAAATCTCAGCCAATATGGTAGTGTTTTACATTTTGACTTACCATTGGCTTGGCAAGAACATAGGGGCCCTTTGAAAGTTCTAAAGTGGGGAAGCCAAGGGGTTGTCGACATGCAGAAGCCTAGTTGTGTGAATCAAGGGGATCCCGATCAAGGCAAGTTACAATGTGGCGAAGTAAGAGATGGGCCCTTACGAGCGAGATGTACCAATGAGTGGAACTATTCGAGTTAGAAGGTGACTTAGTACCATTCTAAGGGCGCAATGAGGACCTTGTGAGAATGGGTGGGGGAGAATGTTACGACCTGCAATTCAAAGCCCGTGACAATTGCACAAAATTTGTCCTATGGAGGTTTATCGTTTAGATGGGGCTCTCTTGACCCATGAGAACTAGCCCGATTTAAAGAAATGAATGAGAAACCTTTTTATTAGAAGCCAATGAAGCTGATTCGAAAAATTAGGTTACCTTGGTAAATGGGAAATTAATCTTAGAATATTGAGGAGAACAAAATCTAATAAGATTTGATTTGATTTGATTTTTTAATCTAGGAGATTATGTAAATCCTTTAATTGTAGATATACTTCGATCTCATCCGTCGATGTAATTCGATCTATACTATTGGTTTTTTGGGAACTCAACCATAAGTAGAAAGCCTCCCTTTCAGTTGTAAATCACCCATGGTATCCATTATATCTTTATTGTTTGAGAGAGAATAAATTGAAAGCATTTACTCAAACACCTTTCGTGCATTGTTTTTTGTGGCTATTTTGTTCTTTTAAGCATTCTTTTGGCTTAAGTTGCTTCCACTATATTTTAGTCCATTGGAGGAATTCTATGAGAATCCTCACTTTGCAAGAGTTAGGCTAACTTAGGTGTATTTGAAGAGAGGTAATCGCCTAAGGCCACATAGATTACGAGACTAAAAGTCTAACCCCTTAACTTGTGTGGGAGCTTGGAGTCATTGACTACCAACTGTTCTAAGGTGTCTTATCCTAGGACATAATGTCATCGTCATTACCAAGGAGACCAAATCAAGTTCCCCATATCAGTAATCCTTGAACACATAGCCAGTCATATCCCTAACTATAAAAGAGCCCATATAATATCTCGTAAAGGATCTCATGTACTCTTCTTCCTTCACCCACAAACATTTCTATCAAAAAACTCTTTGGTCTAGCTTACCAACGACAAATGCTTTTATTCCAACCACTATCGGTTTCTCCTCAGTTTATCTTACGATTAACAATTGGTGCTATGACCATAGAGCACTATAACCAACCTAGGTACAAATGATCCGCCCAGTATAGAGTACAACCCTATCAATGACCTAGAATCGATCCCACAAAATATACAAGCATATGCAACCCAAACTGAAATGACCCAAAACCAATACCCCATGCATGTCAACCAAACCTCAATCAACAAAGCCAAACCAACCCTTAAGCTCAAAACTAGAAAGATCCCTATCTGTATAACCCATATCAACAATTTTACTAATACCTTATGGTATTACCGTTAGATCTGGTGCCCTAAGTGTATCATGTTCATTTGCATACTTGTAATTTCTCAAAAAGATTGGTTTAATAAAATTATTCATAAATTACATTAATACCATTTTTATATTTCCCTCGATGGTTTTTGCACGTAAAGAAAAATGGAAGCAAATATTAGCTCACTTGTTATCAAATGTTTAAATAATACTAAGTGGTATTACGCGATCGAATTGTAATACAGAAAGACAACTTCTATTAGTAGCTGTTTGATTTTTTTTAAAAAAACTTAGTTGCGGAAACGTAGAAAACATACTATAATTTAAGAAATCCATGTTCAACTTCTCGTAATTACAATGAAAATAATAATAATTCAAGTAATATTAACATAATGAAAACCTTATTACAATCTGGTCTGAACACACTTAAAAAGAAATAAAAACTTAAATGCTTAAAAAAACCAAGTCCGAATTATCTTGCTAGCCGGCCACCCAGAGTCCCTCCAAACATAGAACCTTCTACTGAGCATCACTTGAAAATAAAATAAAAGAGGGGGTTAGTTTTCACAAACTCAGTGTGTACAACCCTTGATGAAAAACAAGCATTCAAAGAGAAACCATCAAACATGCAATGCAATCACATCCAGATTATCCATCCGCTGCACACCAGCTCTGTTCACCGTCACACCATGTGGGGATATAAATATCGACCCACCCAGCCCACACACCAATGATAGCCCGGTTGCGGAACTATTTTTATTTACATATTGGGCTTTATAAGCCATCGGTGGATCCACAATTGTCAGGCAACCATCCGATCCTCATATACTTCTTCCGTTCCATAGTTCCCACCCCATATGCAACCTAAGCAGAACATCTGTAACACCCCGAACCCGAGACCGTCACCGGAGTCGAACACGAGGTGTTAACAGACTTTAAAAAAAATTTCCCAGACACTGCCAATCTGCATACTAGTCGCTTTAAAAATCATATCTTGAGTTCAGAAACTCGGAATCCAGTTCCGTAAATTTTCCCTGAAACTAGACTCATATGCCCATCTACATATTTTTTTCTAGAATTTTTGGTTTGGCCAATTAGTAGAGTGTATTAGTCAAAGTCTCCCATGTTACAGGGATCGACTACACTGACCTTTGCACATTACGACTTGGATATCTCCCTGTACAGGGCTTCAATACTGATGCCGTTTGTTTCTATAGAAACTAGACTCAGAGAGGAATCTATACATATATGGCTTGACTCCTAATTGTCTCTGGTTAATTTGTAATGAATTTCCAAAGTCGGAACAGGAAATCCAGAAACCGTTCTGGCCCTGTCTCACAAGAACCTGAATATCTCTTAACATACTGTCCGTATGATTGTTTCGTTACTTTCCTATGAAAATAGATTCATCAAGGTTCGTTTACATAATTTATTCACTATTTAATTCCATTCGTACTATTTTTAGTGATTTTCCAAATCTACATCACTGCTGCTATCAGCATCTGCCTTTAAGGTAGACTTTACCTATTTCATAGTTTCCATGATTCAACTAGCCCTTTTTGCATAAATAGCACAATTTATGATAGTGATTAACCATTCCCATGGCCAATCCTTGTCAAGCATATCCACACCTCTCAATAACCATATCCATACCAAATGATTATAACATTATACTCAAACATATATAAGCCATTTTCGCATGGCTATCCAAAATTATACAAGTCCAAAGGGTCCATGACCCACAACAAACGGGTAGTCCTATACATGCCATTTCGAAGTTCAACCAAAATTGTACCAAAAGGGGGGGGCTTTGATAGTGTGGGCGACTTCGACTTCAAAATCCCGAGTCCGATAGCTGGAGAACCAAAATCTATAAAATAGAGGATCAAAGAAACGGAGTAAGCAATTTATGCTTAGTAAGTTTTGAGCAAGGAATTCCAGCACAGCAAAAGTATAGCATTCATATAGCTAAACGGATAATTTCATATGCACAAATTTTCGATATCATACTTGCTTCACATTACCAACCCTTATGTACATACACAAAAGATCAACTTAGCCAAAGGACGGTAGCTCGTTTATCAACTGAGCGAATACTTATTTGTAAGGGCTCAACTAAATTCAAGCACATACGAAACATACCTCAATGTTGGGATGTTTCTAGAGTATTTACTGAAATTTTTACAGCAAGATCATTCATTCCCAAATCACGTACCTTCGGAATTTAACCGGATATAGCTACTCGTTCAAATGCCTTCGGGACATAGCCCGGTTATAGTAACTCGCACAATTGCCTTCGGGACTTAACCCGGATTTAGTAACTCGCACAAATGCCTTCGGGCTTAGCCCGGAATTAGTATCTCGCACAAATGCCTTCGGGACTTAACCCAGATTTAGTAACTCGCACAAATGCCTTCGGATCTTAGTCCGGATATGGTCACTTAGCACAAAGCCTTCGGGACTTAGCCCGGACATCATTCAAATAACCATGCACATTTAACAATAAATCATGGCACATTCGTATTTCATTTTCATTAGCAAAACTCAAACACAAGACACTTATCATTCTTGCAATTTCGGCTCAATAGCCACACACAAAGAGCATGATTTTGATTTGCTTAAAACATGATCTAATCAAATCATAATTTAAGCTCTATTACTCAAGAACTTACCTCGGGTGTTGTCGAATGATTCCGATAGATATTCGACCACTTTTTCCTTCCCTTTATCGGATTTAGTTCCCCTTTGCTCTTGAGCTTAATTAAACAAATAAATTGATTTAATCATTTGAGCATCGAAAAGAGGAACACAAGGCACTTAGCCCATATTTATACATTCTACAAGTATGGTCACTTGTATTGACTAAACACCCTTTTGTTTCAAGTTCAAAACTTGGCTAATACACACATATATACACTAGTAAAGCATCCTCTCCCTTTCCATCAATTTAACACATGCATTACTCATTAATATACAAAAATTATATTCGGCCTTAGCACACAACTTGCTAGCCAATTCTTCTCCATCTAGCAACCAATGCACATATGTGCTCACTCAAAAATGCTGAAAAGAAGATTCAAGAATCATCAATCCACCATCACATGCATCATTAACAAGCTTCATATTTAGCATGCAATGGCATTAACACAAAATCTACCTAGGCCGAATATCATCCCCATGACATAGCAAAGATTTGAACCATGGGATAATTAGAACTCAAGCTAGCAACTAAAAACATGCATGAATCTCATGGCACAACCTCAAACATACCTTGATCTAGATACAAGTATGGCCAAACCTCCTCCTAATCCTCTTCCAAACCAAACATGAAGCAAGAACTCCTTCCTCCTTCCTTAGAATTTTCGGCCAAATGAAGATGAAAAAGGATGAACAAAATTTTCTCTTTTCTTTTCTTTAACTCACGGCAATGGGGGGGGGAACAACCACACACTTTTTTTTTGTTTTCATCATATTCCCTTTCATTATTTATGCCCATGCTCCTTATTTTATTTTTTTCGACCCATGATGCACCAACACAACATGTCTATGACATGTCTTGCCCATCACACTTGGTCTACCATGCTTGTCATGGCCGGCCACTACTAATTAGGGGGGGAATTTGACATGCAAGTCCCCCCTTTTTTTTCATGCACTAATAGGTCCTTATGCTTCGACCTATCACATTTCAAAAATGTCGCACATCAGTCCTATTGACTAAATTCACATGCAATCGACTAAATCGAAGCTTGAAATTTTCACATATTCATAATTACATATTCTAGACAATAAATATCACATTCAAACATTTCGGTGACTCGGTTTAGCGGTCCTGAAACCACTTCCCGACTAGGGTCAATTTTGGGCTGTCACAACATCATATGTATGCATGTCACATCCATAAAACTTACATATAACACCTAGGGGTATTTTGGTCATTTTTGCCTTTAGGGGCATTTCGATAATTTTCCCTTAATTATGGTTTTCACTTACCTTGATCCGTTAACAAGTCCTGCGAGCTAAGATGAACGAATACTATGCACCAGGTAGGATTCTAGAGAAGAGTAGGTGTGTCATTAAGACCGCTAAGTACCAAGATCTCCCCAGATCCAATCCTAGACATGCATATGCCCGTTGCCACACCTTAACCCTTTAACTTGTCCACGGTCGCAATATATTCACTAAGTCTTATGTAGTTATCATATACTAGGCCCAAAACCCCTTACAACACCCAAACAAGTTCACATACCTATATCTGGCCCATTAAGCCCAATCATATTCATATGGCCCATTAGGCCCAAATCACCTGTATATGGCCCATTAGGCCCAAATCACATTTATATGGCCCGTTAGGCCCAGTCACATTCATATTCATGCTTACATACAAATTCCTATCACATAGCATCAATATTCAGTCTTTGCCTATTATGGGCCCAACAGCCCATCAGACCCATTTATCTCATTTTGGCCTTTATGGCCAAATCACAACCCAAGTCCACGGAATTGCTCGTGGGTCTCAGGCAACCTATTGGTCTTCCCCTTACGAGTGTTCGCGCACTCGCAAGACTACCGTAGACAAACTTTCAGCTTTTCGGCATTTCGGCATTTCGGCATTTCGACTTTTGCCGATTCATAGTGTGTGTGCGGTGTATGTACACACCTAGTAAGCAAGCATGCCGCGGTTCCCTTAGTCACCAACCTAAAACGATATCACCCTTCCATTAATCGTATGCTTAATCCATATTCTACCCAAAAACCAAAACCTCACCTTAATCTTACCTTGAACACCAATCCTTAATAGCTTTCCTTAATCACGTACTCCCTAGATCTGCATTAATCTTACTCATTAAAACCAGAATAATAGATGACTCGTATCCAACACAAGTCCCTTTACCTTAGCTATGAACATTCGGCCACCTTATCCAATGGGAGAGGAATACTTACCAATACCGCAACACCTAAGGAGCAATTCGACAATGAGCTAAGATCTGAGATCCGATACTAATTCCCTACATCAGTTGATTAGAAAGAGTGAGGGACAATATTCGATACTTAGCAAAGAAAACCGATTGGAAGAGTAACACTTACACTAGATTCGGTCAAAGAGTATTCGGCTCTAGAGATTTGAATGGCAACAATTGCTTATTCGGCACCAAGGGAGAGAGGAAGAAGAATCGGCTAAACCCAAAAGTGAAACAAAGAAATCGACACAAGGAAAATAAAAAGGAGAAAAAGGGTTTTCAGCTTTTGAAGAAATCGGCAGAAAGAAAAGGAAGAAACAGAAGGGTTTTCGGCTTTTAGGGAAAAGGGTTTCTAGCAACAAGGTGAGAGAAAGATTTTGACATTAGCCTCATACCCTTACATTTGGCACCTATTTATAACCCTTATGGCCGAACTCCTCAAGCCCAAGATCCCACTTCGGCTACACTTGTTCCTCTCTTCTCATCTCCTCTTTTTTCTCCCTAATAACCCCTTGATCCTTTCCTCAAATTTCTCTTCTAATCGCTCCCCTTGGAGCCCATCTTCACACCACTTCCATCCTTCTAGAAGGCCAAAATTAAACTTTTAAAAATACTAAACTAGGATTCGAACCTTGGATCTCCTTGCTAGCCACTAACGCCACCTCCCTACACTCTAAGTGGCGTCACTTAGCCACTCTTCCACAAGGCTTTTTGATGCCATTTTTCCCTATCTTTATTTAAAAGCCGAACTACTTGCCAACAATGACCTTTTAATAATTAAACTATAATTTCATTTACCCCTAGGTTCAAACTCAAACCTTAATTAAGACCTCCTATAATTATCACATGGCTAGGAACATAAAACATAATTTTTATCAAAACCGAAAACAAAGAAAGTTTTGGGATTTCGGGATTTTTGGGGCATTACAAAAGATGTGGCACTTTTCATCGTACAAATGATGACGCCAAATTTTCAATGCAAATACAATAGCGGCCAACTTTCAATCATGCGTCGGATAATTCTTTTCATGCAGTTTCTGCTGTCTGAAGGCGTAAGCTATCACTTTTCCCTCTTGCATCAAAACACAACCCAAATTGTTCAATGACGCGTTGCTAAAAATCACTAACTCTTTACCCTACACGGGTTGAACCAACACTGGTGCCTCAGTTAACAATGTTTCCAACTGATCAAAACTCTGTTGACATTTTTCGGACCACTCGAATTTCACATGATTTTGTAGCAATCTAGTCATCTGTGTAGCAATTACTGAAAATCCTTTGACAAAATGTTGATAATATCCAGCTAGTCCCAGAAAACTTTTGACTTCAGATATATTTCTCAGTTGTTTCCAATCAACAACTGCTAAAATACTGCTCAGATCAACTCGTATACCCTCTACTGAAACAATGTGTCCCAAAAATCCAACCTCTCGGAGCCAAAACTCTAATTTGCTAAATTTAGCAAATAGTTTGTTTATCTCTCAAGGTTTGTAGCACAATCCTCAAATGCTTGCCATGCTCAGACTCATCTCGAGAATAGATCAGAATGTCATCAATGAATACAATAACGAATCTGTCTAAATACGGTCTAAAAATCTAATATATCAAATCCATAAAAATTGTAGGAGCATTAGTCAATCTGAAAGGCAAAACAAGAAATCCATAGTGCCCGTACCTTGTTCTGAACGCAGTTTTCGACACATCTAAATGTTTAACTCTCAACTGATAATAGCCCGATCTCATATCATTTTTCGAGAATATTGTTTCCCTTTTCAACTGATCAAACAAGTCATCTATTCTCAGCAAAGAATACTTGTTCATTATCGTAACTTTGTTGAGTTGTCGATAATCAATACACATTCTCATTGATCTGTCTTTCTTCTTTACAAACAACACTGGCGCGCCTTAGGGCGAAAAATTAAGTTGTGAAAAACCTCTATCCGTTAATTCTTGCAACTCAGCTCTCAACTCTTTCAACTCTGTCGGAGCCATTCTATACGGAGCTATAGATATCGATGATGTTCCGATACTAACTCAATAGAAAAATCAACCTCTGTAATCAGTGGCAACCCCGATAATTCTGGTAGAAACACATCTAGATATTCAAAGACAACTGGCACTAATTCAATCGTAGATTCAGACACTTTTGTATCCAAAACATAAGCAAGATAAGCTTCGTAACCTTTTCTCACACATCTCTGAGCTGACATAGACGAAATCACAATAGGCAATCCACTTGAATCATCAGATTTAATTCGAAGGATTTCACTATTCTGACATTTCAATTCAATTATCTTTCGTCTACAATTCACAACGGCATCATGTGTCGTCAACCAATCTATACCCAGAATTACATCGAATTCATCAGAAGGAAGTAACATCAAATCAGCTGGAAAATAGTAACCCCGAGTCATTAAAGGATAGTTCTTGAAACTTTATCAACTAGAACATACTTGCCTAAGGGGTTCAATAATTTAATCACAAACTTAGTAGACTCAACAGGCAAACTCTTACTAGACACCAAATTCATACAAATATATGAATGAGTTGATCCAAGATCAATCAGAGCAATCACATTAATGTCATAAAGAGAAAATGTACCAGTGATAACATCAAATGATGACGCATCTTCGCGAGCACGAATAGGGTAAGCTCTTGTAGGTGCTCTTGCCACGGTTCTTACAGCGGAGTCCTTAGCCGTTCTTTTACTACTAGACACATTCTTCACATTTCTAGGTGGCCTCCCTCTAATAGTTGTGTTGCTCGGTCTTACTTTCTAGAATTTGTCTTTCTCATATAATTCGGGACAATCTCAAATGAAATGATCTTTCGAGTCAAATCTAAAACAAGCTCGGTGATTCATTCTACATTGTAACACCCTTTACCCGTACCCGAGGCCGAGATAAGGTACGAGGTGTTACCGGACAAACATACAAACATTAAACTAAAATACAGGCCATAAAATTTCATTCATATTTCAAAACATTCATTCACTTACACATAGTCCCTTATTTGAGTCTACGGAGCCCAAAACATACTTTAGAAAGGGTTCGGGACTAAACCAAGAACTTACGAAAATCTTGGAAATTTGATGCTCTAAGGTTCCACACGTCTGTGTCCCAAAGTCTTGTTCCATACACGGCTGAGACACATGGTCGTGTCTCTGCCTATGTGGAATATACCTAGGCTATTTTCCAAGCTTTGCTCAACCTTAATCTCTTACACACTTATACATTTATACCAAGATTATCATCTTACCAAATATCTTCAGCTTAATCATCAAGCATTCATATTTAAAGCTAGATCATATCTTTATAAAATTCCACAATTCAGATGCGTAGAATAACATGTTTTCCTGAAACATTTCAATTCAACTCCATACCTAATAAGCATTACATTGAGACTAATCATATATATATATACATGTCATGATACATATCATTCTCTTTCTGTTTTCTTATAAACACATATCATTTATTTCATTATATCAATATTTCATATACCATAGTTTCCATGTATTCCACATATATTTGTTTTCCTCCTCCTCCTCTCCATTCCACATCCTTAATGTATATAGCATTCTTGTAAGTATGATTTCACAATTTACTAATAAATGCTCACAACAAACTGTCCACACGAGTCATAGTCACTTACTTATTTATAATTCGAGCTACAGAACGCCAAATTAATATCCGTAAATTTCCTCTGAAACTATACTTACATATCTTTCAACCATAAAATTTTCATAATTTTTGGTTTAGCCAATTAGTACAGTTTATTCATTAAATTTTCCCCTATTTCACTTTCTGACAGTTCTGACCTCTCTTCACTAAAAATTAATTATCTCATAGTACAGAACTCAGATAATGTTCTTGTTGATTTATCCTGAAAATATACTCATTAGGGATTTTAAAAATATAAGTTTGAGCCTCTAATTATTTTTTTCCAAATTTTTGTGATTTTCCAAAGTCAGAATAGGGGATCACGTAATCATTCTGAGCCAGTCTCACAAAAACATAAATATCTCAAAATATAGAACTGCTTTTCTTGTTCTGTTTCTTTTATATGAAAATAGACTCATTAAGTTTTAATTTGATATCTCATTAAGTCTCTGATTCAATTTCTAATATTTTTGGTGATTTTTAAAATTCACATCACTGCTACTGTCCAAAACAGTTTTATTGCTAATTCACTCTTTCACACTTTCTTTGTATTAACCTCATTTTAACATACATATCACAAATCATTTTCACCACATTTCATACATCACAAGTATAGGCCCATGATTACAAGGTCACCATAAAATCATCCTCACGTATAATTTACTTGTTTATAACCTTACCACATCCTGGTCACTTAATGTACACATCATTCACATAACCAAGTTCCTGCACTTATTCATAACAAAACTCACAAAGCAATACATAGAGAGTCTCCCGTTGAACACTTCGGATCAATCCTCGATATTTGGTGGTTTCAGCACATAGCTCCACCCATCATATAGTTTGGCTCTCTTGTACACATGGTGAACACTTAGTACCACCCATGTGACCTAGCCAGTTTATCTCGTAGCTCTCTTGACTACATGGTATCCTTCACCTGGAACCACGCATGCGACCTAGCTACATATGTCCCGTAGCTCTCTTGTCTACATGGTGTACACATAGTATCACCCATGCGACCTAGCTACATCATAATGTCTTATAGCTCTCTTGTACACATGATGTGCACTCAGCACCATACATGTGACCAAGCTACATACCATCAGTATCATCCAATCTTTCCGAAGGTTCAACCGGGATTTCTCTCTCTTTTCCAACAATTTCACCAATCAAGTAATTATCAACAAACATATTTCCAACATTATTATAAAATATCATAATACAAGTAAAATTGATGTATTACTTACATATAAACTTACATCTCATTTAATATCAATGTAATAACATTAAATTACACATTGCCTTATTAAAAATCATATGAACTTACAATTTCTCATAATATCCATAATCATAGAAATCACATTTATGTATGATAATTCAATGCACTTCATGTACCATAGACATATTTTTAAATCAATTCATAAACTAGGCACCATAAACATTTAATTTAACATAATTCAATTAATTCACTAAATTTAACTTTCAAATATAAATTACAGCATTATTACTGTATTATTATCACACCAACTTACATACTATCAACACCTCGACAATCATAGTAAATATATCAATTTTACATTGAAACATGCATAAATTAATGCTTATTATACATATGAACTTACCTCGATACTAAAACGGCCATTTTACCAACTTTCCCAATTTTCAATTTTTCTCTCATTCTAGGTTCAAATCTCATTTTCTGAGATCTAAAACGTCATATTTTACCTATTTAATTAATGTACTATTCAAAACAGTCCTTAGCTCAAACTTTGAAAAAATTACAATTTTTCCCCTAAACTTTTGCATATTTACACTTTTGCCCCTAGGCTCAGGAATTAAACTTCATCCCTTATTATTATGTTTTATGACATGCTGATCACTTTTCCCTCCTATGGCAACATCAAATTCTCACTCTAACATATACTTATGACTATTAGGTATTTTTACCGATTAAGCCCTTTTACTCGTTTTCACTCAAAACCGAGTAGCACAAGTTCTCTAACATAATTTAAAACCTCATATTCTATCATAAAACATCAAAATAAACACATTTCGCCTATGGGTATTTTTCCAAATATGAACCCTAGCTTAAATTATTGCTAGAATAAGCTTAATCAAATTACCGGGATTCCAAAAACGTAAAGAACTTGAAATACAGGGTTAGAACAGACTTACTATTGAGCGTGGAAAGCTTGAAAACCCTAGCCATGGCTTCCCCCATGCTAATTTTGGCCTCCATGAAAAAGATGAGTTAATTTTGGCTTTATTTTCCCTTTTTCTTTCTTTTAATTACCAAATGACCAAAATGCCCTTCCTTACTAAACTTTCAAAAATTTCATCCATGTCCAATTTTTGTCCATAACTTATAAATTGGTAAAATTCTATTTAAGACCTCCTAATTAATATTTCAAAGCAATTTCATACTAGAAACTTCTAGAATGCAAGTTTTGCAACTTATTCAATTTAGTCCCTAAATTCAAATTGAGCACTTTATGCATAGAATTTCTTCACGAAATTTTCACAAAATCATGTAATCATATCATAGACCTCAAAATAATCATAAAATAATTATTTCTATCTCGGATTTTGTGGTCCCAAAACCTCTGTTCCAACTAGACCCAATTTTGGGCTATTACATGGACTAAGCCGAACTAGTCATCCACATCTTGTAATCCGAGGTAAGTTGTATGTAAATAATGCAACTATAATGTTATTATATGTTTTTGAATTAATATAGCATAAATTTCTTGTTTGTGAAAATGATTATGTATGATGAATATTGAGATAGTAGAACTCCCGTTCGAACCTTAGGAAATAAATCAGATATTCATGCCATCACACTCGGGTTATTTGTGTGCTAGTGTAAGACATGTCTGGGACATGCATAGGCCACATTATGAGAGCCAATGTAAGACCATGTCTGGGACATGCATAGGCCACATTATGAGAGCCAGTGTAAGACCATCTCTGGGACATGGTATTAGCATTGAGACAAGAACTAGTGTAAAACATGTCCGGGACATGCATCAGCCTCGAGATGTAAGCCAGTGTAAGACATGTCTAGGACATGCATCTGCTACAAGATGTGTCAGTGTAAGACCATGTCTAGGACATGGCATCGACTTAATGGATGAGCCAGTGTAAGACTGTGTCTGGGACACGGCATCGGCATTATACCCTATGTTTAAGGCTTAGTGAATATCTTATAGCATTTCAAATGGTTCAACGGTGAGAGTTACAGTTTAAGTTAAACGAGAAAAGTATAACCATGCTGTGAGTCGTACAGGTACCTATTTGAAATGTATGAGATGAGAGCTTAATATATGCTATATGAATTGTATGGGATAGTGATAAGTAAGTTGTGCTTATGCCCACTTTTGTATTATGGGCATGATGATGGATGGTAAAGTTGCTGTTTTATTTATTTGCATGCAACTTACTAAGCTTTATGCTTACCCTATTTCTTTCCATTTTCTTATAGTGCCACCTAATTAGATCGTGGATCAACGGTCGTAGGAGGCATCCATCACACTATCAATCAAAGCACTTGGTATAGTTAGATCTCTTTATTTTGATTATGGCATGTATAGGACTCTTTGATTTTGTTTTAGTGTCACATTGTTTTGGGCCAAATATGTTGGCTTCCTTTAATATTTGACTCATTTTGTACAAGGCCATAAAAAATGGCTAATATTGAAAGTTATTATATGAATGCAAAGTAGTCTTTCATGAATGAGAAATTGTTGGTATAGTTGAATACGTGAATTGTGTATAGACTTTAGCTATCGTTGTTTGGTGGTGAATTCATATTAATTTAGACTTTGATATGTTGGTTATTGTTATGTTGTGTTTTAGGGTGGCAAAGAGGTTGGTAGATAGCCTTATATTGTCCACACGGGTAGACACATCACACACGGCCAGCCCCATGGGCATGTTGTCCGGCTGTGTGTCCCCTGCACGTAAAAATTTCAAGTCAGTATGCATGGTAGTAAACACACGGGTAAAGACATGGCCGTGTGTCTCAACCGTGTGGAGGGCACGGCCTCTGGCCACGGACGTGTGCCTCGGCCGTGTGCATTAAATTGGATGCTGACGTCAGAAACAGAATATCAAGGTTTTTAGACACCGGCTAGGACACGGGCATGTCATGGCCGTCTGAGGGACACGAGCCATAGGCATAGGCATGTGCCAGGCCGTGTGGAAACCCCTGTAAGTTTGAATTTAGAATTTAGTTCACACGGGTATGGGACATGGGCGTGTCCCTAGATGCTTAGGCCGTGTGTGTCACACGGGCCATCAACACAGCCATTTCATAATGACCACACGGGAGTATACCCTGCTTCAATGGTTATTTTTTTCTAAAGTTGGTTAAGGACCCAAGCTAGTCCCAAATGTTTTTTTAAAGGACGTTTGAGGCCTCATAGGCCCATGTTAAAGAGGGTTTAGGCAAAGTATAAAAAAGTTTTAGATTTGATCAAGTCGTGATAATTCGAAAATGTTGGAATGTATGTGTTTAAGTGTGGTAATGCCTCGTACCCCGTCCCGATGTAAGACTCAAGTGTGGGGTGTTACATTTAGTGGTATCAATGCTATGGTTTAGTCGATTCTAGGACTAACCTAGTGGGAGTACGAGTTTAGCTATACATGTCATAATTTTATATTGATAGTGTGACGACTCCTGACAATTATAAATTATGTTTTCATATAGTAAATGGATCCTGACGTAGCTACAGCAGATGATGTGGAAAGTAATGCGCCGACTCCCACTAAAGGGATTGTGCCAGCAAATAGTGGGCTAGCATGACGGAAATGTGCAAGTGTACACAATTGCAACAAGTAATAAAGTGACAAGTAAATGTCTAGTTATTATACCCACAGGGACTGTGAAAAGGATTATTTATGAATGCAAGTTAAAACACTTTGGTGAAGAAACATATTTTGTTTTAAAAAGGGTGATTAAGAAAAATAAGATTTTAAACTAACTAAAGAAATAAATCTCAAATGCACGATTTCAAAATATGATTTAATCAACATGACATAATTGTGTTGATTTAATTACATTTCTGTCACTTAGAATTATCAAGCTCATGCTTATGCTGTTACGAATAAATTCACGGAAACTCGGTAATCTGCTAACTTATGAACATATTCACCTAAACAAATCCATTCATCTCTTAACATATCCCTATGTTAATTCAAACGATTAAATAGATTTTAATAAGCAAACATGTTATGGCACATACATATTCATTAAATTGAACTAATCTCTTGCATATCCCTATGTCAATTCAAATGATTAATAAAATCTAAAGAGCATATAAAACACTACGTGAGGTAACAAGGTATCTTTACCTTGAAACAGTTTAATCACAAAAATCTTGCAAGTTATGCAAGGCAAGTGTATCGCCAGATACATTGCTAATTTAACCTTCAGCTACCTTAGAAGAACAAACATGCACTAATTAAGTATTGTGTCAATTAATTACAATTTCAATCCGTTTAAATAATTAATTCATTAGCTACCTCACAATTGTAATGCAAGAATAACTTAGGCATGATTTTAAGAATAACTTAGGTATGATTTTACTTAATCAAGCATTTTACCAAGGCCTATAACAGCATAAATTCAATTTTAATAATTTTAGCAGATGAAATGCAATCAAACCAACAAGAATTAAATTCAAGCTAAGATGATTAAATTAACCATTCTAACAACATAAATATTCATAGATATGTTCATCATAACAATAACAAAAATTAAAGAGATAGGGAACAAGAATCAAATCCGGTGTTTTTTCGCGGCTTGACAAGGTTGCTCCATTCTTCGTTCTTTGTTGTCCTCGCCGATCAAGGCTTCTACGAACACTCAATTGCTGCTCCAAAATGGCTGAAGAATAACCCTTTCCCTAGGGGAGAAATTGGCACAAGAGCAAGGGATTTTGAAAGGGAAAATGAGAGGATAAAGTGAGAGGGGAAAAAAGAGATGTGAATGAATTGAGGTGTCCTTTGAATGATTAGCCAAGGGGGGTTTTTATAGCTCAATGTGGCAGCTAAAATTTTGATAAAAATTGTAGCCAAATATCCACCCCTTGGCCGGCCATCTATGTGGCAAATTTGATGGCTTTAACTTTGCTAAATAGGGCTTGGGGCAAATCCATAAAGCCACCAATTGTGGAGGGGCTTGAATGCAACTTTGGCAAGTCTTCAAGGGCTTCTTTGAAAGATTAATTAATCAGCTAATAAGCTGATTTGGGTCA
Source organism: Gossypium hirsutum (assembly GCF_007990345.1). NCBI lineage: Eukaryota > Viridiplantae > Streptophyta > Magnoliopsida > Malvales > Malvaceae > Gossypium > Gossypium hirsutum. Next base: position 57,938,146 of record NC_053436.1, on the reverse strand, counting down.
GTATATGGACAGTTTTGGGCAACCCAATCCTTGGCCGGTTCTGTTCAATCGGTTCGGTTCAACTGGACCACTTTTTCCATAATTAATTAATAATAATTTATTTAGCCCAAACTAAATTGGGTATAAATTAAAATTAATTATATTATGAATTAATACACATAATTTGACCATCTTAGGCTGGAAATTAATTTGCCTCCATCCTCTAAATTGCTTCTCAATTTTGTGCTTCTAGTAGTGTCTGCCGAGCCATTTTTTGCCCTTTGTGAAATCTGTCAAAAATAACCAAATTTCATAAAAAAAGTAATTATAAAATTAACTAAATTTTGACATGTTCATATTTTAAGTGAACTTTAATTATTTTATAAAAATTAATTATTTTTCAACAAGAATTTAACCAAATTTGCATTAATTTAAGTTAAAAAAGGTATAAAAAAGTGTGTAAATTTTTGTGTTTCCATGGGCCCATGACACTGAGTTAGGGAGGAGGGGCTAAAGAAGCTTACCTTTACATGATGGACGCTTAGTAAATGGAGTCCATGCAAATCCGAACACTCCACCTCCCCCACCTCCTTTGATTCCTCATTATGCCCCTGTAGCTCTGCAAGGAGTAGAAATGGTTAGGAGAGAGAAACTCCCGGTAGATAAAATACGAAAGAAAAGGGCTGAGGAATTTTGGGCTAAAATTGATGATAACCCAGAAAAAGTAAAGTTCTGGTTGGAAAGTACCATTAAGGTATTTGATGAGCTATCGTGCATGCCTGAAGAGTGTGTGAAGTGTGCAGTGTGCAGTGTCACTCCTATGAGACTCGGCCTACCAATGGTAGAATACTCTCGTGTCTGTTGTACCGAGAGAGAAGATAACTTGGGAGTTCTTCCAGGAAGAGTTCCGAAAGAAGTATATCAATCAAAGGTTTATAGTTTAGAAGAGAAAGGAATTTCTAGAGTTGAAGCAAGGTCGAATGACAGTAACAAAGTATGAACGTGAGTTTGTAAGACTCAGCAAGTATGCCCGAGAGTGCTTCTCTATCGAGGCCATAATGTGTAAGAGGTTCGAGGATGGCTTGAATGAAGATATCCGAGTATTTGTCTACATCCTAGAACTAAGGGAATTTGTAATACTGGTTGAAAGAGCTTGCAGAGCAGAAGATTTGGTTCAAGAAAAGAGAAAGGCGGCTATTAAGTTCCATGATTCGAAGAAGAGACAGATGGGGAAGTCACATCAGTCCTCATCTAAGAGATCGAGGGAATTCACTACCCGATCGAATGCTTCAGGGGAATTCTCGAGCAAAAACAAGAACAAGTAGTATACGGTATCTAAAGCTCAAACCACTTTCATCGCAACTGTAGGTAGTACTAGGCTAAATAGGCCAGAGTGATCACAATATGGTAGGCGTCATTTTGGAAATTGCCGAGGGAATGAAAGAGGTTGCTTCAAATGTGGATCTTTGGACCCCTTCACCCGAGACTACCCCGAATTAGATGAGAAAGGGAAAAAGCAATATGTGAGGGCGAGTAGTGCTCCTAGGAGGGGTAGACCACAGAAGAACCTGGGAAGTGAGGCTAGCAGTAGAGGTGCCCCTAGAGATTCAACTGTAAGGTCTGAGAGCCGTGCGCATGCAAGGACTTATGCCATTCGTGCTCGCAAAGAGGCATCTTCACCAGATGTGATTACGGGTACTTTTTCTATTCACGATATTAATATTATTGCTTTGATTGATCCGAGGTCTACTCATTCCTATGTATGCATGAAATTAGTATCTGGTATGAATATGTCTGTTGAGTCTATCGAATTTTTGATAAAAGTGTCAAACCCTTTAGACAGGCATGTGATAGTTGATAAAGTATGTAGAGGTTGTCCTTTGATGATTAAAGGTCATTGTTTTCTAGCTAACCTCATGCTACTACCATTTGATGAATTTGATCTGATTCTTGGCATAGATTGGTTGACTGCTCATGATGTGATAGTGAATTATGGTAGCAAGTTCATTGAAATGAAATGTGAGAATGGGGATATTATTCGGGTTGAATCAAGTGAACCAGATAACCCACCAGTACTAATCTCATCTTTGACTGCCGAGAAATACTTGAGAAAAGGGTATGAGTCCTACCTAGCATTTGGGTTGAACACCAAGGAGTCAAAAGTAAAAATTGAGATAGTGCCTCTGGTATGTAAGTACCCGGATGTATTTCTGGAAGAGTTGCCCGGATTGCCTCCAACCAGAGAAGTTGAGTTTGATATTGAATTAGTCCCCGGTACGGCACCCATCTCAAATTCTCCATATAAGATGACTCCTATGGATTTGAAGGAGATGAAAGTTCAACTACAAGAGTTAAATGACAAGGGTTTTGCGAGACCGAGTTTTTCCCCGTGGAGTGCCCCGGTACTTTTTGTAAAAAAGAAAGACGGGTCGATGAGGTTATGTACAGACTATACACAACTTAACAAGGTGACAAGTATCCCTTGCCAAGGATCTATGATTTGTTCGATCAGTTGAAGGGGCCACCATGTTTTCTAATATTGACTTAAGGTTTGGCTACTACTAGCTAAGGGTTAAGGAGCAAGATGTACCAAAAACCGCATTTAGGACGAGGTATGGGTACTATGAGTTTCTTGTTATGCCCTTCGGTTTAACAAATGCCCCTGCAGTGTTTATGGATTTTATGAACCACATTTTTTGGCCGTATTTGGATAAGTTCGTAGTGGTCTTTATAGATGACATACTGTTTTACTCAAGCAATAAAAGTGAGCACGCGGAGCATTTGAGAACGATTTTACAAACTTTGAGAGGTAAGCAGTTATATGCCAAGTTTAGTAAGAGTGAATGTTGGCTTAAAGAGGTTGGATTCCTAGGACATATTACGTCGGGAGGGGGGATTAGAGTTGACATGAGTAATATCTCGGCTATTGTTGAGTGGAAACTGTCGAAGAATGTGACAGAGGTTTGAAGCTTCCTGGGTTTAGCTGAGTACTACATAAGATTCTTGAATGGATTCTCTATGATAGCTATTCTGATGACAAGGTTATTACAAAAGGATGTCAAGTTCGAATGGACAGAGAAGTGCCAACAGAGTTTTGAAAAATTAAAGGCTTTATTGATAGAAGCTCCAGTTCTGGTGCAACTAGAATCGGGTAAAGAATTTGTGGTATATAGTGACGCCTCCTTAAATGGATTGGGATGCGTGCTCATGCAAGAAGGTAAAGTGATAGCTTATGCTTAAGACAGCTAAAGCCACACGAGAAGAATCACCCGAAGCATGATTTAGAGTTGGCCACCATTGTATTTGTGTTGAAAATTTGGAGACACCATTTGTATGGCTAGAGATGCCGAGTGTTCACCGACTATAAAAGTTCCAAGTATTTGATGACTCAGAAGGAGTTGAATCTATAAAGTATTACGAGTTGGTGATTGACTACCACTCGAGAAAAGTGAATGTATTAGCCGATGCATTAAGTATGAAATCATTGTTCACCTTGAGGGCTATGAATGCTCGGTTGTCAGTGACTGATGATGGTTCAGTTCTGGCAGAGTTGAGAGCTAGACTGACATTTCTGCAAGAGATTTGTGAAGCTTAAAAAAGTGATAAAGATTTCCAAGCTAAGATGGCTCAGTGTGAGTCTAGTGATGAATTGGATTTTTGGATTAATACTGAAGGCTGCTTGATGTTCCAAGATAGGGTTTGTGTACCCAAAGATAATGAGATCATTCAGAAGATTTTACGAGAGGCACATATTGGTTGTTTGTCTATCCACCTGGGTAGTGTGAAAATGTATAATGACTTGAAGAATTATATTGGTGGTTAGGAATGAAAAAAGACATTTCTGAATTCGTTTCTAAGTGTCTAGTTTGTCAGCCAGTGAAGGCTGAACACGAGGTACCTTTGGGTTTACTTCAGCCTGTGATGGTTCCCGAGTGAAAATAGGACCGAGTAACCATGGATTTTGTGTCAGGGTTGACAAGGAAAAAAGATTCATTTTGGGTCGTTGTTGATAGACTTACTAAGTCGGCACATTTTATACCAGTGCGTACCGCCTATTCCCTTAAGAAATTGGCCGATCTATATGTTTCTGAGATGTGAGACTTCATGGAGTGCCCATGTCGATTATTTCTGATAGAGATCCGATGTTTACCTCGTAGTTTTGGAGGAAGTTGCAAGTGGAATTGTGAACGAAACTGAATTTTAGCATGGCTTTTCACTCGCAAACCGACGGTCAATTGGGAAGAGTAATTCAGATATTAGAGGACATGTTACGGTTTTGTGTTCTTGAGTTTCAAGGCAGTTGGGAAAGGTACTTACCGTTGATCGAATTTGCCTACAAAAATAGTTGGGAATGGTACTTACCGCTTCAAGGCAGTATGGGCGTAAGTGTCGAAAGCCTTTATTTTGGACCGAGCTGAGAAATAATCAAATTCACGGGGTCGACTTAGTCAGAGAGACTGAAGAAATGGTTAAAGTGATTCATGATTGTATAAAGGCCACATCAGATAGACAGAAACCCTATGTGGATTTGAAACAGAAAGAGATCGAGTTTCAAGTCGGGAATAAAGTGTTTTTGAAGGTATCCCCGTGGAAAAAGGTCCTTAGATTCAGTAAAAAAGGCAAGCTGAGTTCGCGGTTTATTTGACCTTAGAGGTAACCAAAAAATTGGGCCGGTAGCATACTGATTAGCCTTGCCTCAAGAGCTAGAGAAAATTCATGATGTATTCCATGTATCGATGTTACGTCGCTACCGATCTGACCCCTCACATGTAATTTCTCTGGAAGAAATTGAAATAAGCCCGAATAAGACCTATGGTGAAGAACCGATTAAGATTTTGGATCGTGAGGTCAAGAAGTTGAGAAATAAGAGTATTGAACTTGTTAAAGCATTATGGTATAGACATGGGGTCGAAGAAAGCACATGGGAACCCGAGGAGACCATGAGGGACCAATACTTGAACCTATTTACCGGTAAGATTTTCGGGGACGAAAATCCCTAAGGGGGAGAATTGTAACAGCCCGATTTTGGGCTTAGTTGGAACAGAAATTTTGAGACCATCAATCTGAAGTCTGAGAAAGTATTTTATTATTATTTTAGAGTTATAGCATGTTTATATTAGTGCATGAAAATTTTGGTGAAGTAATTTTTGTATTTGTGAGCTTAATTGTGAAAAAAGGGCTAAATCGCATAAAGTGCAAAAGTTTTAATTTGATAGTTAAGGGTGTTAAATTGCCATGTATCATAAATTGGGGGTCTTTAAAGTGAAATTAGGCCATTAGATAAGTGATGGTTAGCCAAGGGACAAGGAATTCAAATAGTCAAAGGTTAGGTAGGTGTTGGTGGCTTATTTGACAAAATAGAAATAAAATAAAGAAAAGATGATATCACTTTATCATCTTCTTCCTCTTCATCGATTTTCAGCATCAAAAAGGGGGTTTAGAGAGCTCAAAATATCAGCCATTGTATCTCTTGCAAGTAAGTCATTTAGAAGGTTATTCTTGACGATTTTTGTATTTTTGGACCCCTTGTAACATGAGCTTTCTAATAAGAGGACTATGTTGCAAAATGGTTGAAAGTCAAAGGTTTTACCATGAGAGTTTTCATGATGTTTTCTGAAATTTTATGGAAGAAAATGAATCATGGTTGTGAAATAAACAACTTTTGTAAAGTAATTTTCATGGAAACCCTAACTAAACACCATTTTGCATAAGTTGTAAAATAGGTGATAAATGTGTGAAATAATAAGAATTGTAAGCTGGTCCTAGTTAGTGAGAAAATGTGATAAAAATCGATTTTTGGACCTAGGGGTAAATTGGTCATTTTGCAAAAGTCTAAGGGCAAAATAGCCATTTTGCCCAATTATGAATTTTTGAGTGTTTAGACTAATATGCTAATGAGATAAATGAATTTCTATCATTTTAGATCAAGAATTACAAAATCAGGGCCTAGACCGGGGAAAAGCAAAACAAGTGGAATAAGCCAAACTAGTCATCCACATCTTGTAATCTGAAGTAAGTTGTGTAACGCCCCTCACCCGAATCCGTCACTGGAATAGAGTAATGGAGCATTACCGGAGTTACCGATTTATTTATCAGACATTTCATTTCAGCTAACGTTCATATTTGGAACTAATTAAAATCAAACATATTGTCCCTTAACGTACTAATTTTTCTCGATATGTTTCATTTGAATTTATTACTCGTCTCAATTTACTTAATTTCCTTGTATCAACGTATCAAAGATAATCACATATTTACATGTCATGATAATTATAATTCTTTTGCCATTTCTCCATAAACATAAATCAGGTGATTCATTATATTGATATTTCAAGCATTTAAAAATACAATTCAAGTTACAGTAACTTACCTCGTTGCTTGTTCATGTTTATAATTTCACTAATCCGATATCTTTTCTTTTCCACGTTCAAGTCTCATATTTGAGTCATCCAAATCTTTATAAATAAATTTGATCATCGTTTTCATTTTTTTCATATTCTAATACATTCAATTAATGGTCTAAACAAAATTACCATTTTACCCCTAAACTTTTAATTAATGACGATTTCATCCTTAGGCAAAAAAAAATTTCTTGCAATTTAATCCTTATTTCCAACAGTTATTCTCATACAAATTGATAACAACCCATGAATTCTATAAAATATCAAAATTTTCCATAATTTCAACACTTTTTAATTTATTCTTTAAAACATGTTTTTCCTCGATCTTGAGCTAAATTAATAATTTCATTCAATTTTGTAATTTTAAATAATAAAATAATCCATTTCATGCAAATTGGTCATTTCTAACATTTTTACAAAATTACCCATAAAGTTTTACTTTTATTCAATTTAGTCCCTGAGCCTAAAACATACAAATTAGCCATGCTAGCAGAATATTCATACATATTTTCCTCCTCCTCCTCTCCATTCCACATCCTTAATTTATATAACATGCTACAAGTAACATTATCAATAATTTCACTATTTACTTATATGTATATTCAAAACTGTCTATTTGCGTCATAGTCACTAAATTATTTATATCTTGAGCTACAGAACTAGCAATTAAGATCTGCTAATTTTCCATGAAACTAGACTTACATTTCTTCTTACCATAACATTTTCAGAATTTTTGGTTTAGCCAATAAGTACAGTTTATTCTTTGAAGTCACCCTTATTATGCTGTCTGACAGTTTCGACCCTTCTTTACTAAAAATTAATTATCTCATTGTAAAGGATTCAGATGATGTTCTTGTTTGTTTATATTGAAAATATACTCATTCAAGATTTTAAATATATAACTTTAAGAACCTAATTATTTTTCTCCAATTTTTGATGCTTTTCCAAAGTTAGAATAGGGGAACCCGAAATCATTCTGACCTTGTCTCACAAAATTTATTATATCTCATGATTCAAAATTCCATTGCCTACAGCGTTTCTTCTATAAGAAACTAGACTCAATAATATTTAATTCCATATTTTTTTCATACTCTAATTCAATTTCCAAAATTTATGGTGATTTTTCAAAATTAGCCTACTGCTACTGTCCAAAACTGTTTTAGTGCAACATGTTTATTTACCATGTTTATAACACCCTTATTTTCTTTCTCTACACTATTTCTCATTACTTTCTCTTATTTTCTCTTCACTAACATATCAAGAACATAAGACCATATATAATAAAACTCTACATTAACATCAATTCCATGCTTTTTCAATAATATTAATCTTAAAAATATATTGAAATCTTAATGTTCATACCTTGTTCCATTGATTTCAATCTTTAACTTGATTTTCTCTCTACTCCAGCTTCTATTTCTTGAATCTAACTTGATATTCTAACTCCCCATAGTTTTCTTGTCATCTTTCTCTCTTGATGGCTATGGAAATTCTTTTGATTTTTAGGTGAAAATGGTAAATTTTTGGTGGAAGGACCAAATTGTAAGAAAAGGAAAACTTTCGTTCTTCTTCTTTTTCTCACGTTAGTTGCATGAGAAGGTGATCCCCTCCTCTTTCTTTCCTTACATATATATACATTAAATAAAATAATAATAAAATAATAAAATATCAATTAAAAATTAATTTAAAGTATTAATAAACTAATATTTATTTATTTAATTTATCTAAAATATCTCCAACATCATCATTGTCTCTAGATTTCTCTCTCTTCCAATTGACCATTTTGCCCTTTGTGATCTTTTAAAATTTTATTCATGAGTCATCACTTAATTTGGTAAAATTGTAATTTAGTCCTTCATAATTCTTCACCTATTCAATTTGGTCCTAGTTCATCAATTTTCCTTGGTTTCTAGATCATTCCACCCCTAAAATATTTGCACTATTAGTCCTTCAACTTTTCATATTTACACTTTAATCCCTCAAATTTTTAGTATTTGTTCTTGGGCCACAAAACTTTTCTCACTTTTACAATTTAGTCATCCCTTGAATCAATATGTCATAATATACTTCCCAGTGACATAACTCAATTTTTCCTCTTCTTGTTACTTTCTTTCCTTATTTTACTATATTAAGGATAATATCTTACTGTAGAAATTTTCAGAGTGTTACAAGTTGTAGTGCAACTATAATGTTATTATATGTGTTTGAATTGATATAGCATAAATAGCTTGTTTGTGGACATGATTATGTATGATGAATATTGAGATAGTAGAACTCTCGTTCGAACCTTAGGAAATAAATCGGATATTCATGCCATGACACTCAGGTTATTTGTGTGCTAGTGTAAGACATGTTTGGGACATGTATCGGCCATATTATGTGAGCCAGTGTAAGACCATGTCTGGGACATGGCATCGGCATTGAGATGAGAGCTAGTGTAAGACATGTATGAGACATGCATCGGCCTCGAGATGTAAGCCAATGAAAGACATGCCTAGGACATGCATCGGCTACAAGATGTCTAGGACATGCATCGACTACAAGATGTGTCAGTGTAAGACCACGTTTGGGACATGACATTGACACGGATATGTGAGAGTCAGTGTAAGACCATGTCTGGGATATGGCATCAACTTAATGGATGAGCCAGTGTATGACCATGTCTGGAACATGGCATCGGCATTATACCCTGAGGCTTAGTGAATACCCAATAACATTTCAAATGGTTCAACAGCGAGAGTTACAGTTTAAGTTAAACAAGAACAGTATAACCATGTTTTGAGTCGTACAGGTACCTATTTGAAATGTATGAGATGGGAGCTTAATATATGCTATGTGAATTGTATGGGATAGTGACGAGTAAGTTGTGCTTATGCCTACTTTTCTATTATGAGCATGATGATGGATGGTAAAGTTGTTGTTATATTTATTTGTATACAACTTACTAAGCTTTATGTTTTCCCTATTTCTTTCCATTTTCTTATAGTGCCACCTAATTAGCTCGTGGATCAACGATCGTCAGAGGCATCGATCACACTATCAATCAAAGCACTTGGTATAGTTAGATCTCTTTATTTTGATTATGGCATGTATAGGACTCTTTGATTTTGTTTTAGTGTCACATTGTTTTGGGCCAAATGTGTTGGCTTGCTTTAATATTTGACTCATTTTGTACAAGGCCATGAAAAATTGCTAATATTGAAAGTTATTATACGAATGCAAAGTAGTCTTTCATGAATGAGAAATTGTTGGTATGGTTGAATACATGAATTGTGTATAGACTTTAGCTATGGTTTTTTGGTGGTGAAATCATTTTAATTTAGACTTTGATATGTTGGTCGTTGTTATGTTGTGTCTCAGGGCGGCAAAAGGCTTGGTAGATAGCCCTAAATTGTCCACACAGGCTAGACACACGGGCATGTGTCTAGGCCATGTGTTACACACAGCCAGCCCCATAGGCGTGTTGTCCGGTCGTGTGTCCTCTGCACGTAAAAATTTCAAGTTGATATGCATGGTAGTAAACACACGAGCAGAGACACAGCCATGTGTCTCAGCCGTGTGGAGGACACAGCCTCTGGCCACAGGCGTGTGCCTAGGCCGTGTGCCTTAAATTGGATGTTGACGTCAGAAACAGAATGTCAAGGTTTTTAGACACAGGCCATAGACACGGCCGTGTGTCAGGCCGTGTGAAAACCCCTGTAGGTTCAAATTTAGAATTTATTTCACATGAGTATGGGACACAGGCGTGTCCCTAGATGCTTAGGCCATGTCATAATAACCACAAGGGCATGCCCTGTTTCAATGGATATTTTTTTCTAAAATTGGTTAAGGACCCAAGCTAGTCCCGAATGTTTTTCCAAGGGACGTTTGAGACCTCGTAGGCCCATGTTAAAGAGGATTTAGACAAAGTATAAAGAAAAGTTAAAGATTTGATCAAGTCGTGATAATTCAAAAATGTTGGAATGTATGTGTTTAAGTGTGGTAACGCCTCGTACCCCATCTCGGCGTAAGACTCGGGTGTGGGGTGTTACACTCTTCAGTAGTTCAGGATGACTAGAACTCCCATACTACCTTAGCAGCAAAATAAAATGCTCCAACTACTCAAAGTAGGACTTGAACCTCAGACCTCATGGAACAACAACACGTCACCTATCCCCTAGACCAGCAGGCCTTTTCTGACATAAAACACCCACATTTATTTAAAAGCCTACTGATTAGAGATAGGGTTTTTTTTCATATAAAAACAAAACTTTTGCACAAGCCAAGGCTTGAACCCAAGACTTGTCAAACTCTTCCCAAGACACTTAACCACTGAAGCAGACACATACTTGTGTCACAAACATAGAAAAATAAATACTTAGGATTTTTAGGGCGTTACATACCGCATATTATTTGATATATGTGAAAATTTCGTGATTTAATTTTACCGATTGATTAGCTAATTTGATAAAAAGGACTTAATCTCGTAAAATGCAAAATTGGCATCCTATTATTTAAAGTACTTATTTGCTATGGTTTCTTAATTTGAAAGTGCTTAAATTGAAATTAGGCCACTATAAATGTGAGTGGATGGTATTAAGCTTATAATATATGGTTTTCAAATTATTTCATTAAGGTTATTTTGGTAAATGATTAATAGATGTTAAATAAATAAAACATAAGTAAAAATAACATACATGTTCATCTCGTTTTGGCCGAAACTTAAAGAAAAAGAAAGCCATTGATGTTGTTTTAGGTTTGGCACTTTGAAGCTTTGATTTAGGTATGTTCTTTGTTCAGTTTTTGATAATTTTTACAGTTTTGAGATCGTGGCTTCGTATTCTAGCAAGCCCATGCTTTAATTTTTGGATTTGATGATGAATTTGTGACTTGTCATTGTTTATAATTTGATGTTTTTGTTGTTTGATGATGAAAAATAAATATTTGTTATTAGATTATCATAGTTTATTAAGTGATTTTTGATAAAAATACTTATTAAGGACTAAAATGCAAAATTTGTAAATTGAGGGATCAAAATGTGAAATAAATGAAATTAATGGGCTGCTAGGGATCTAAGGAAAATTTGGCCTAACATGAACATGTTGAAATTTTGAGTATTTTGTGTTTTTTTGAAATAGGGACTAAATTGTAAAAATGTAAAATGTTAGGGGCTAAAGTGAAAAATGCCCATTTATGTGTTTTTGGGTGAAATTAAATGAATATGTTAATAAATAAGTTAAACTTGTATTGTTTAGATCAAGAAAAGAAGAAATCAGATTTGGATTAGGGAAAGTCAAAAATTGTTGAATAGTCGTTCTGATTTGTTCGTCTCTATACGAGGTAAGCTCATAAGTAATTAAAGGTTCTTAAAATTCAAATATATATTATACGTAGCCGAATTAAATTGTATGTATTGACATATATATTGTCGGATTGATTTGAGCATTGGTTGACTAGTTTCGAGCATGAATTGATTTAATTACGAAGTCGAAAGCCCCGAACAAACCTTAAGAAATGTATAGCATACTGATGTCATGAAATAAGGATTTTCTAATTGAGAAAATGTGTAAGACCATGTCTGGGACATTAGCATCGTATATGATTCGTATAAGACCTTATCTGGAACGGTAGCATCGTATATTTAGTTAAGGTTTCATTGCGTGTAGTATGATCTTATGTGATTAATTCGATAGTTGAATAGGTGTGAAGTAAATTGGCCGTGTATATGTATTTTGGTATAATGTTTAGATATAATACTTAGCTTGCAAATTAGATATGAAATGAATTGTCATTTATGTCCGAAAATGATTAATGATGATATGGTGAAATGCGCATGAACTTGGTAAAATATGCAATAATACTTGACCATATGGTCATATATGCTTATGTCCCATATATGTTTGGTTGTTTATTAAGCCGTAGATGTGACTAGTCATAATGTTATATGCGAATGTGCTTAGGTATATATGTGGTATGATTAGTAATTTATTTATGAAATAGACGTTTACAAATGGATGTATTGTAACATGATGGGTATATGAAATGAAACATGTTTGATTATTATTTAGAAATTTGAATGATATGATTGTTTATCTTATGGTTTAGCTATTGGAGTAATAAAGTATATATATTATGATATGATGTTTATTAGCTGGTTAGAATAAGTGATTAAATAAATAATATGTTTGATATTTAGCTAATGAAGTAGATGTATACAAGTGTACATGGTGTTGCATATGATTGTTATAAGAAATGTAATGATATGTGCTTGAATATATACATTAAATATGTGAATGTGACTTATATGATTAAATAGATGGTTATTATTCTAGTTTTATAATTGTTATAAATAAGTTGGTATATTTTTTTGTGCATGTTTTGAATTGAATGATCGTATTGAGATGTGTTTTCATCGGTAATGCCTCTTAACCCTAATCTGGCGACGGATATGGATTGGGGGTGTTACATATATGGTTCATGTACATACATGTACTAACTTGTATTGATCTCATACTTATCCATATCCTTGATATACCCGTTGAACCATTCGGAATAATATCAGATACTCGAGAATCTCGCACCCTAAGTGCCAATACACAGCTGAAGCTATCTCGATCTCATATCTCATCAACTATCAATGGGTCTGCTCACACAAGATGATGGCCATGACGTAGCTACACGATGCTACTCACACAAGTTGATGAGAATCCGTAATACATGCCGGATAACTCAGCCATCAGTAGGACGTACAGACCAGCATCCAAAACACATAACCTTAATGACATGTCATTCGTATCCTAATCTATTCCTAAGGCTCAACAGGGATTTCACATTGCCGAACCTTTTTCGAACATATCCGTAGCATCATATTCACAATTAATTCAATAACAAAGCATTTAAAAACACAATTATATTAATGCTTATTAACATACGAACTTACCTCAATTGCAAAAACGACAAAATGGATCGACTAGTCCAATACTTTATTCTTTCCTTGATCAATATGCGAACTTCACTTTTCTTGATATATATGTAATCAAATTTAACTTATATAATTAATATTCTATTCAATTTAGCCTAAAAAGCATATTACGACAAAATTACACTTCTACCCCTAATATTTCAACATATTTACAATTTAGTCCTTAACTCATAAAAATACAAATTCATGCAATTAGGTCCCTACCCATGCTAGTCAAATTTCCCTTATTATAAAAGCAGCCTGTATTTTTCATTATTTCAGATATTTACCACATAATTTTCATTTTTCACAAATAAATCCGTAATTGACAATTTTATCAAAAGTCACTTAACAAATGTTGTTTATCTAACAACTACCATTCATTTTCTACCATCAAACATCAAAATACACACATAATCATCAATGGTAAAACCCTAAAACTTTAACAATTTTGCAAATTAGTCCCTAGGCTAGCTAGACTAAGTTACAACGACTTCAAAAACATAGAAATCATTAAAAATCGGGATCAAAATCACTTACATGCTAAGAAAAAGCTTGTCGAAAGCTCAAGCCCTAAACTGGTGTTGTTTTCCTCCTTTAATTTCAGTTAGGTGAAGAAGATGGACAAAAAAAATATGATTTTGGTTTTATTTATTTTAGTTTAATACATTAATTATCTATTTACCTTTACTTATACATTAAAACATACATTACTAATGTCCATCTTTTTCCATTCAATTTAAAAATGGTATAATTACCGCATAATGACCTTTAATTTAAGGTTCTATAGCTATTAGACACCTTTAGCTAATAGAACTCCATTTTTACACTTTACGCAATTTAGTCCTTTTTATCGAATTGAGCATTCAAAGGATAAAATTTCTTAACAAATTTTTTACACAACCATACTATCATGCTATAAAAATTAAAATAATAATAAAATAAATATTTTGACCTCAGATTTGTGGTCCTAAAACCACTGTTCTGATTTGACTAAAAATGGGTTGTTACACCGAAAGACTTAGAAGTTTACCAGTCCCCTTACTTATCTCTCATCTTGACTCAGTCTTCAAGAATATTACTCAATGTAGATCTCTCTTATCTTATTCTTCTTTAGAGTGCCTAAAGAAGAGGACGGAGGGAACAATATAGGGTTGAGAAGAATTCATATCGGGAATGCATTTCCTTACTATATTTAAAGCCATTTACGCCCGATTATCAACCCTAAAAAAACCATCCATCGGTAATCATTTTTCCCCACTAAGGAACCAGTTGGTCTTAATCCAACTGGACCAGAATTGGAACTCAACTTTGTCCAAATCAGCAACTAAATTTTCTTGATTTTTCTATAAAAGCCATCCACTTATGGCTTCTTTCAATTTAACCCTCAATTATTCTTAAATTTCAGACTTAAGGAAAATAGGGCATGACATTGTTACTCTGCCAAAAAATAGAGAATTTATTCTCAACTATTAAATATATTTTTCCAGAATAAAAATTCTATTGGTTTCTATTAAAGAAGGGAGAATTTTCGTTTTCACCCCAAAGATAAAAAGAAAACTTTTTCTACTTCTATTTTTTGATTCAATTGGTTTTGACCCCACACTGACAGGAGTTCGTGATATGAGAATAGTGGAGAATATTGTTTGGTTGAAAGCCAAAAAAGTCAACGATCAACTTATCTGAAAACACAAAAATGTTTGGTTCAAGGTTTATTGCTAAAAATATCACAAACTGGGTCGATTTTTAAATTTTTAATTTTCCACCGTGCAAGAAAATCATTTTCAAGTTGGATTTTTCCAACACTTCAATGCTTTGATATGGTGTAGTTTTGCCCTAACGAGCTATATTGGTGTAGTTCACCCGTGCATCCGAGTCTGTTTTACTAGGGTACCATTAGGCAAAACATTGAAATCAAAACTTGAAATTAGAAAATGAAATAAACCAAATTTAGGTAAAGTATTATAATTTATTATTTGATTTAAAATAGTATGAAATTGTGAATTGATAATAGTATATGAAATGATGTGATAATATGGAAATATATCAATGCATATATACAATTGATGATAAGAAAATATACAAAAGACTATACTATCCATTTAAAATTGAACCATAGAGGCCAAATTAAATATGAATGAGTCAATAGACTCTAGAAAGAGATTCAAATGGTAAGTTAAAAGGTTAAATGGTATTGATTGAACACGAAAATTGAATAGTTGCCTATCAAAGATATTCATGTTTGATACATAAATGGATTTGAATGTTTAAATGGTATAAAGATTGGCACTTGACAAATGGTATGACTTGGTTAATTATTTTATAATGTTGAATGGAATTATATGATAAGTTTAAATGTTAATATTAAATGAATTGGTGTACAAAATGGTTATATGCATATTTCATATGATAATAGAAGCTTTCGTTGTGTATGTGTATGTGATATGGTTAAAGATTGAAGTTGAATTGGTTATATGCATTTGATTAATACTTGTGTTATATTGACTTCAACCATAAAAATACCACTAAACTTTATCTCTTAGCGTATGGTTTGTTTATTCCATGCACAGGTTTAGGTGGATCTTGAAGTTTCGAGAGGTGATTTCAGCATCCAGTTTGTGGTCCTGAACTCGGCGATGTTTGTATAGTTCCTTTTGTTTTGATATATGGCATGTACATAGGTTTAAGTCAATTTAACATAATATAATATCTTGTTGATATGTAAAGTTAGAAATGGTAAATTTGATATGGCCAAGTGGTTACTTTTTATGTTAGAGAATGGTATATAGGTATGAATTGGATAATCGATGTAATAATTGTGGCATGTAGGTGAATTGCTACCAAGTGACCAAATGGTTAGTATCATAAAATTTGATTTATATGTTTGAATTGAAATGATGAAATTGATGTAACGCACATGTATATAATTTATTAATGTTTAGAAGTAAATGTATTGGAGATGTATCTTTGGTCGAAAAGGTAAATTGAAATATTGAATTGTTTCAATGTCTTAATGAGATCAAGTCAGAGAGTTGTGTCGCGACGAGGAGCTCCCAATGTCGCAACATCAACTTGATATTTTTCAAACTTTACAATTTGGTCCTAATTTGACCTTAGGTTAGCAAAAGAGCTTTTGTAAGCTAATATAAGACCCAAAAATGTTTATGTAGCATATTATGAATGTGTAATCTAATTATTTTCTTGTGTAACTGGTTGCATTATGTAAAATTAATTGTAGCTGCTCTGGAAATGGATGAAGAAATGCAATCTCTTTAGAAAAATGATACTTGAGAGTTGGAGTTGTAACACCCCGAATTTTGGGCCTAGAAGTATTAGGTCTTAAGCATAGGAATAGTTAGGAGGCTACACATAGATGTCTAGTTGTGCAAGAAAGTGACAGACAAATGCATGTTGGCTTCAGTGGCTAAGTGTCCTAAGAAGAGTCTGAGAAGTCTTGGGTTCAAGCCTTGGCTTATGCAAAAGTTTTGTTTTAAATGAATAAACCCCTATCTTTGGTCAGTAGGCTTTTAAATAAATGTGGGTATTTTATGTCAGAGAGGGCCTGCTAGTCTCGGGGATAAGTCGCGTGTTGTTGTTACCTGAGGTCTGAAGTTCGACTCTTACTTAGAGCAATGGCGTGTTTTATTTTGTTGGATGCCGTGTAAGTGTTTATATGACAGTAGAATTCTGATGCTAGTGGGCGGTTGGAGTGTTTGAGGAGTGTGGAGTGGTGTGGCCGAATTTTAGGAGGATATTGAGGATTTTGGGGAGAAGAATAAGGA
Source organism: Gossypium hirsutum (assembly GCF_007990345.1). Lineage (NCBI taxonomy): Eukaryota > Viridiplantae > Streptophyta > Magnoliopsida > Malvales > Malvaceae > Gossypium > Gossypium hirsutum. The sequence continues at coordinate 57,921,044 of NC_053436.1, read as the reverse complement.
TAGACGAGTTTGAAGGTAACCAAAATAAGTGGTGGCAAGTTCGACTACTCAACTCATTCTCTCAGTTTTCTTGTTCTAATTTTGGTCTTTCTCTGACGATTTCTGCATTCTTTTTCCCTCACGTGCTGCCATTTCTCACCTTTCACTCTCCTAAAATTGGTGCTTTGGAATAGTTTCTTCTTACTTTTCCAATTTTGCTTCCGCACACACCTTATTTGCTCTCTTAGCCAAATTGCTACTTTATGCTCTCCCTTTTTGACGTTTTTATTTACCTCTATGGTTCTTTTCTCCCTTTTCTCTAGTGTTTCCAATTTAGCCATTGAATCTTTCTCATCTTTTTTGCATCCTTTTTGATTGCTCAAGGCAAGGAGTGCGTTCCTCCTCTACTGGTTATACGTCGGTAAGTGAGGGGTAGGTTATAATGATTTGGGGTGGTCGTTGCTTGGTGTTGAACCGTTTCTTGTTATTTCTTGTGTTTCCGTTAGTGATTACGCTTTGTTTTCAGTAGCAAACCTTGTGGATTGAGACCCTTTCCATACCTCTTCGTAAGCAAGCAGAGTTGAGGCGTTGGGGGTATGTTTCGGTCGCTCGTAAATTGAGTAAGTTGTTGGGTTGGTTCTATTTCGACCATTAAGATGATTAATGGGTTGTGTATTGATCAATTTGTAGGTTTGGGATTATTCTGAAGTGCTTACGAGCCGTAGTCGATACATGTGTGTACAAACACGACTCTGATCATAGGAAACGGCAAAAGTCGAAAAGTGTGAGTAGTCGACACAACACGGGTGTGCAACTACCCGTGTGGTAGGTCGTGCGACTAAGCATGGGCATTTGATCGGCAAGGTCGACCATGAGCTATTTCATGGGCTGACGCCGTATTGGGCCAAATTGGGATGTGTGGGCCCCACGGGTATATGGGCCCCACATGGATAAACCACACAGATGTGTGGAAATTATTGAGCCAGGCTGTGTAATACACACGAACAAGGTCATTATGGGCTATGTGGCCACACGGGCGTGTGGGCCTACATGGGCCCTCAATATGAGTCATGGGCCCATTTTCACTGTTTGACTGTTAATGTTGCACTGGTCGCCTGAGACCACTGTGGACCTACTATTGGGTTGGTAAGTTTATCTAGACCCCCTATTTGATAAAATGACTATTTTGCCCCTATGTAATGTATGACCATATTTTAGCATGCTATTTTAACTGCATTGAGTACATGTGTAATATTACAAAATGACATGACACGTTGCATGATGCATTGCATGGGGATGAGTTTAATATGATTGGAGGAAGTGTACTGTACTGGCAGCTCTGCTGCAAATACTGTTTAGTGCCACAACTGGTACTACTTGGAGTGTAAGGATGGGTGGGTTGATTATATCCCCACATGGAGTGTAGGGTCGGACAAAGATGGAGTGTAGAGGCTGGTTGGGTAGGATTTCTTGATTGCATATCTATACTGTTACTATCACTGAGATGGGCTCAGGCCCAAACTGATACTGATACTGTAATGAGCTAAGGCCCTAACTGAAACTGAACCATTACTGAAATGGGCTTAGGCCCAGACTGTATTTGCTCACTGTATGGTTGTTTGATTTGGGATTACACACTGAGTTTTCGTAAACTCACCCATCTATTTATTTATGTAGGTAATCCCCTAACTTAGATGGATCGGTGCAGCAGGGGACTCAGAGGTGGCCACACAACTACTATTATTTTCGCATATGATTTTAATTATAAGTATTATTAGTTGGGGTATTTTTTTTTATTGTAATAAGGCCTCTTTGGATTTTATTTTTGATTTGGGATTTTTATTGGTTTTTGATTTAATACTACTAACTGTAGGAAAAGACGTAAGTTTTCAAAAGATAATTGTTTTTTAAAGATACCACGAACACGCAATCGGTTTTAAGAGCTTCCGCAAGAAATAACATTTTTAAAATAAAAATATAATAAGGATGTTTTAATATGACTACCTTTTTGACAAACGACTCACATTTTGAAAGTGAACGAACTTCTTAAAATCATCTTTAAGATCACACAAGAGATTAAATAGAAAAGGGGTTTTCAACAACATCACACTTTACGAAAAACACTTCAATGTAACATCGTCAGATTCGGCCATGTGTTACAGGAGCAGTTGCCAATGGGTTAGAAAGTAGTTGGGTGCAAGTGGATATATGCAAAGAAAAATGGATTTCCTAGCAAGAAAGATGTTCGCTACAAGCAAGGTTGGTAGTTAAAGCCTATGCTCAAAAGGAAGGAATTGACTATAATGAAGTATTTTCTTCTATTGTAAAAAATTCCTCTATAAGAATTTTTTTTGGATTTAGTAGCATTGTGAAATTTGAAGCTAGCTCAACTTGATGTGAAGACGACTTTCTTGCATGATAATCTAGAAGAGGAAATCTATATAACTTATCCAGAAGGATACAAGGTTATTGTTGAATAAATGAGGTTTATAAGTTAAAAAAAATTATTCTATGGGTTAAAACAAACCCTGAGGCAATGGTATTGTCAATTTGGTAGCTTTATAAAAAGGTGAAAGTACACCAAAAGCAAATATCATCATTGTGTGTATTTGTGAAGGCTACAAGATGGATTTCATAATCTATTTATCTCCTCTTATATGTTGATGATATGTTGATCACTTCAAAAATTCAAAGGGAAATAGATGAGTTGAAAACTCGACTAATCAAGAGTTTAATATGAAGAATCTAGGTGAGGCCAAGAAGATTCTTGTCATAGAAATACATAAAGACAAAAAGAGAGGCAAGCTTTGTTTGACTCAGAATCAATATTTGAAAAAAGGTATTACAATGTTTAAGTTTGAATGAAAATAAAAAGCATATAAGTACCCCCAGTTACTTATCATTTGAAACTTAATATTAATTATCTCCTAAGAGTGATGAAGAATGAGAATATATGGTCTAATATAGTTGGGAGCCTAATGTAGCAATGGCATGTACTCGATCGGACATTTTACATGTAGTTGAGTTCTGAGTAGGTATGTGCATCTTAGTAAAAAAACATTGACTAGCTCTGAAATGGATATTATGGCATCTTTTAAAAATTGTTGATGTTGGTTTAATCTTGAAGAAAAAACCACTTAGTTTAGTTAGATATTTTTATTCTAATTATGCTAGTGATATGGATAAATGCAAATCTATTATTGGTATCTACTTACTCCTGGTAAAGGCTTAGTAATTTAGAAGTCTACCTTGCAATCTATAGTAACTTTGTCAACTACGAGGCAAAGTACATGACAATTTTAGAAGCTACTAAAGAGATTGTTTGGCTCAATGGGTTGTTGGATTGGGAATTTTTTAAAATCACTTTAGTCTTTACTATAATAGTCACTGTGCTATTCAGTTAGCGAAAAAATCAAGTTTACCTTTCAAGAACCAAAAACATCAACATGAGGTATCACTTTATTCGAAAAATCATTAAAGAATGAAAGATTCAACTTCAAAAGATTGCAACAACTGAAAATCCTGCAAATATGATGACCAAGGTGGTAAAAAAATAAGTTCAATGGTTGTTTAAACAATTTTTAATATTATGTAAGTTTCAACACCATATTTGGAGGCACTACAAAGGATAACTTCATTAGATTTAAGGAGTTGAAGACTTTGGAATATGAGTGGGATTGATGAACTCACCAAAAGTGAAGATGTGTTGGTTTTGGTGTGTTTATCCCACATAGAAAAAGGAATTTGTAACAGCCCGGTTTAGACCCTAGTCGGAATAGTGGTTTTAGGACCACAAATCTGAGTCTGAAAAATATTTTAAAATTATTTTGTGTCCATGATGAATGAATTTGCATTTGTGAAATTTCTGTGATTTAGTTCGTCTGTTTCCGTACTGAATATTGAAAAATGACCCAATCGCGAAAAAGGTGAAAGCTGTGTGCTAGATGTTAAAAGTGCCTATTTGATTTGGCTTATTAAATTGGGAGTCTTTATTAAATAATTAGACCATTATTTTGGTTAGTGAAAGAGTTGGTTTGGCATATATGAAATTATGTATTATTATAAAGGGTAAATGGGTAACAAAACATAAATGGCCATGCAAAATTTACCTTTTGGCCGATTATGGAGGAGAAAAAGAAGCCATTGAAGCTTCAAAGTATTTGGCCATTGCATGAGTGAATAGGTTAGTCTATTTTGTTTGGTTTTTTGATAATTTCTACGTTTCTGTGATCATTGCTTCGTGTTCTACCGAGCCCATGCCTGGATTCTGTTAATGATTTCATGAAATTCCATTGTTGATATCTGTGATGTTTTTGGATGAATTATAAAGGCTTGGTAGATGATTTATAAGTTTTGTCTTTGAATTTTTGATAAAATTGAGCTATTTGGGCTAAATAGTGAAACTGGTGTCTTGGAGGATAAAAATGTGAAATAAACATGTTGTGTGGGCTTATATAGAAGCCATGAAAATTTGACTAGCCCTTGTTGCAAAGAGATTTTGCATATCTATGATTTTATGCAAATAAGACTAAATTGTCAAAGTGTGAAAATGTAATGGCTAAAATGCAAAGTTCCCTAAATGTGTGTATATGGATTTAATTGAATGAAATGAATGATTGAATGGTTGAATTTGAATTTTATTAGATCAAGAACAAAGGAAATCGGACTTAGATTGAGGGAAGTCCAAAATAGTCGAATAGTCGACTCGTTTCCGTCTGAAATTCGTACGAGGCAAGTCAAAATGCAATTACGTGTTAAATTGATTGAATGTTGTATATACTAATTATAATCTGTATTGGACGGCTGTGAGAGCCTGATGAATGAATTCTGAGTAAATTCTGATAATATACTAGTATCTGAAAAGCTCTGTATGTTTCTAAAGGAACTTTGACATCGATCTGAGATATCGTGTAAGACCGTGTCTAGGACACAGGCTTCGATTTGTGATTTACGTGTGAGACCATGTCTCGACATCGACATCATATCTGATTTTGTGTAAGACCCTATCTAGGACAGAGGCATCGATACTGAATTACATGTAAGACCACGTCCGGGATGTCGGCATTGTACCCGTTATTAAGTATCTGTATCGTTTCTAAATCGTCTGATGATAGAGTACAAGATAGGAAAGAATATATGAAATGTATAATCTATACAGGTACGTTTATATCGTACTAAATTTCTGAATATGAAAGACTCTATTTCTGTGAAATAATGAATGCAAAGTATGTACGAAATCATGGAAATGAAACATGACATCTATACAAGAAAATGAGCATGGTTAGGCTCATGAATTACTCTGTGAAATGGCTATGAATTCTTGCTATTGACTTTTACTTTATATGCTTTAATAGTTAGACTAGTTGTATTTGGCTTACTAAGCTCTTTATAGCTTACTCTGTGTGATTTCTGTCTTACGGTTATCGTAGCTACTGAAGGCTCAGGGATAGTCGAGGATTGTCACCATACTATCGAACTTATTTTGGTACTTTTGAAAGTATAAATATTTTTAAATATGGCATGTATAGGCTAGAATGTCTATGTATTTAAGCTTTGATATGTATATATGTTATGCCATGAGAGTTGGTTAGCAAATGGTATGTTTGTACTTAGTTTTGGTAAATGGTTTGTGATGCCAAATTATGTATACTTGTAATGGTTATATGGCCCTGTATGGGATGGTCATTTTGAAATGTGCCAAGTTGAGGAAATGGTAAGTTTAAGCATGAGTTAGAAGGTGCCATAAGTGAGCTATGAAATGAGCATTTTGGCATATTGTTGTAATAATATTTTTAATGTGTTTTGGTATGGATTTGAATAGGTTATTGAATGATGATGATTTAGTTATAATGAAGCATGTTTTGAGCATGGAATTGGCTGAAAATTTTGGTATAAATGTTGTTTAATGTTACTTGTAGGAATGACCTGAAAAGGGGTGGCAAGTTGGCTTAAACCTAGCCGGTATTGTGCCACACGGTCAGGAAACACGGGCGTGCTTTGTAGCTGTGTATGCAAAGCAGTAACCTCTTAAGATCACACGGTTAGGACACATGGGCATGTCATATAGCCGTGGGCTTAAGTCAGTAGCTAGCTAAGTATCACACGGCCATGGCACACGGTCGTGTCTATTGGCCGTGTGTAAAAGTCAATATATATAATTTGTTTTGGCACAGCTGGATCACATGGGTGTGTCTGGTGCCCGTGTAATGCACACGGCCTGGTCACATGGGTGTGTGACCTCAACAGAATTGAAAATTTTTCTAGGTTCTGAAAATTCTGAATGTGTTCGGTTTAGTCCCGGCCTTTTCTAAAAGTATGTCTTAGGTCTTGGAGACCTCCATAAAGGATTAATTGTTGATTTGCTTATGCATAATTATTATGTGATATCTGTGATTCTATATTGATCTGTAATGTTTTATCTGTATGGTAATGCCCCTTACCTATTCCGGCAATGGTTATGGGATAGGGGTGTTACAGAATTTAATTATGTTGCCTCTCATCCTATATTAAGGCCTTAAGCCTTCAATTGAGAGGATTCTAATGTAAATTATTGTTGGATCTGGTGCCCTAAGTGTAGTATATTCGTTTGTAAACTTGTAATTTTTTCAAACAGGTTGCTTAATAAAATAATCCAAGGATTACGTTAATATACTTCATATAATGTCCTCATGTGATTTTTGCATGCAAATTTAAAAAGAAGCAAATATTGGTTCACTAGCTGTGTAATATTTAAACTAGTACTAGGTGGTATTACATGGTTGGATCGTAATACAGAAAGACAACTTATATTAGCAGACGAACTTAAACATGCCCTTAGTCTAATAAAAAATGAGCAAAACTAATTAAAAGACTAATATGCAGATGACCCCCAAAAGATAGAGACTAGATGTGACTAACTGGACTGGCAGTACATCATACTGAACCCAAGAAGAATTATCCAAAATTCGTTTATGGATTTATTCACTTGTGATGTTCAAAATGTTACATACCTTAATCTTGAGTGGGTGATGGACTATGTATGCGTGACTTGTATACTTTATGTAAGTAAAAGTCTAAGTTCAAATAGAAAAGGAACTAAAAGCGGGTGCGTTGGGTACACGACTTCTGTAGTATGTAGCGTCATTCACAATAGTGGAATTCATAGCCCAAGATATGGGTAAAAGATATTCTATCATTGCATTACATGATAAATGAAAAGTAAACATGGTCATGGGTCGTTCATCTTTGTGATAAATGAATTTATTACTATTTTGTAGAAATTGACTTTTCATGAAAGAAGATGTAATGGTTACCATGAGATAAAATAGGATCATATTGGGAGATCAAATTTATCCCAAAAAGATTAAAGATATCCTAAGAGGGTAACACACTTATGACAAGGTATTGGATGAGCACTGATTGAGTTGCTTTCGTAATGGTATGTCATTAGGGAGAGCTTAGTCACAATACTAAATGAGTTTATAATTAATAGATGAAAAGCTAGAACTTAATTATAAATCATTTGAGCCCTAATCACATATGTCCAATTGGTCCCTCCGCTAACTCGTTGAAACCATAAATGAATTGCATATTGAGTCCAATGAATAGAAATAGGAAAGTTAGAGAAATGGGAAACATTTGGAAATGAATGTGGTTTTCTCTAAATGGAAATGAACTGAAAATTTATTTATGGTTTTTCAAATTATTAACTAATTAATTAATTGAAGTTCAAATTTTGAAATAAATTAATTGTGGTCATAGTGAATCCATTGAATGTAGAAATATTAAATATATTTTCTCATAAATTCTTTTATGGTAAAGTCGTCATGATTTAATGGAATTAGAATTGGGTTTAGAAAACTGTTTAATTGAAAATTAATTTATTTTAATTTATTATTTTTATTTTGAGAAATAGGAAACAAGTATTGGGTTGGATTTAATTATAAGGTATTAGGAAAAAGTCTAGGAAGTACTTATAATTTATGCTGATATGAGAGAGGCCCAAAAGCCTCTCATGTTCATACATGGGATGGCAAACCTTAATTTACTTAAGTAGAGTTTTTGCCCCCTCCTAATCCTAGTTAGACTAGGAGTTAGTTTTTCTATTGAAATAGACTTCTATAATTCAACAAGGGTTTCACTTCTTCTCCCTATAAATAGATGGCATCAGTAAGGCTACAAACACAAGAAGGTTTATACAAAAATAGTGAAAATTTACTTTCAAAGTATAAATTATATTTTCAAGAAAAATAATTCTACCGGTTTTTATTGAAGAGAGGTTTGGTTTCTCACTAAAAGTAAACTAAATAATTTCTGGTTCTATGTTTGATTCGAATTCGTTTGATCCGACACTCGAAACAAATAATGGTAAAAGAATAGCGGAGAAGGTCATTCGATTGAAAGTCAGGATTGAAAAGGATCCGTTTAGCCTAAAACATAGGTGCAATTTCGGTAAAGGGCTTATTACTACAAATATCACAAATCGACTAAATTTTCAAATTTTTAATTTTTTGTTGTGTAAGAAAACCGTTTTCAAACTGGATTTTTTTCTAGCAGTTCTCCCTTCTCATATTAAGAGTGTGCTTAATATTGCTTCTAAGAAGAATTTTTGGAACAAATAGCACTTTTGAGATAAAAGCAATCCTAAACAAGCTACTTTTTTAGAGAAAAAGTGCTTATCCCAAGCCAAAAATTGGCCTAAAAGAAAATTTTTGAGAAGTTGAAAATTTTAACTTCTCCTCAATAAGGCTGTAAATGAACTGAGCTTGAACGAACAAACTTCTATTCATGTTTTTTTTTATTGTTAAGCTTGTTCATGTCCAGTTTGTGTTCGTTAAGAATTTTAAATTTTTGTTCATGTTCGTTTATTTAAAATTATGTATGTTTATGTTCGTTTGTTTAATGTTCACAATCATGTTCATTTAACTTAATTGAAAATGTTGATGTATATTAAACGAATGTTCTTGAACATATAATTGAATATGTTCACGAACAATGTTAACAAATAATAAACAATAAATAAATACACACATAAATTGTTTAAATATAAAATAGTCATATATAAGTATTAATAATTATATTATAAATGAAAAAAAATACAAACCAAGATAATTTTATTAATATATACTAATGAAACAATAAACGAGTTAAGATAATTTTATTACTATATACTAATGGAATTTTTATAAGAAAATATCATGAATAAATAAATGAGTCATAAACGAGTCAATAAATGAGCTTATAAACAAGCCGATAAACGAGCTTTTAAATGAGCTTGTTCGTGAACATAAACGAACCGAACACACCTCCGATCGTGTTTGTTGTTTATTAAATGAACATAAAAATTTTGTTCATATTTGTTTAGTTAGCTTAATAAATGAACATAAATGAACGTTATACGAACGGTTCACGAACAACTCATCGAACAAAACTACTCCTCAAAAGTGTTTTTTTCCCAAAAGCACTTTTGAGAAGCATTGTTAAACTAAGCCAAAGTATACTTAAGTATACTTTAGGAAATCATTTTAATTAAGGCTTTTTCTAGTTTGTAATTTTTTTTGTGATAGTAAAGTTATCAACCGGTGTTGGTGCTTGAGGACGTAGGCAATTTGTTGAACCTCATAAATTTAATGTGTTCTTTCCTTTATTTATTTGCATCTATTATTTTTTCTATTGCATTTAATTTTCAATAGTTATTTATCAAATAAATCCACTGTGTTTGGGTAGCTTCAATTTGATATTGGTGTTTTTAATTCCACATTAGTGCTTAGTATTGAAGCTACATGCGTAGATATTACCTCATGTCTCTAACAATTGCCACCTATTTTAAACACGCTTTTCTTTACTTTAAAGCTAATAAATTTAAAATATGTTATTAATTCTTTTACTATAAAAATCCCTAAAACCAAAAACTAAGAGTAACCCTAATTCAAAGAACCAAATAGTAAAAAAGAAGAGAAGGAAAAATGGTCGTTGGTGCCTATAACTTAAACTTGCTAATTAATGTTCAAGCAAAGCCAAATTAACTTTTATTTGGCTTAATCAATAATAAGTCTTCATTGATATTATAAAAGTCAAACATAGTTCATATTTGATACTATTATGGGACAAAAATCTGAGCTAATGAAACGGTGGTGTTTACTTTAATGGAAATGGTGTGTAGTGACAATCTGTTAAAATGGGGTGTGTTGTATAAGTTAAATAGGGCATTTTGGTTAAGGCCTAATCAGAAAAGATTATCTTTTTATTTTAACCAACTAGTTTGTTTTATTAGTTTTTCATTTCCTTTATTATGCTGTAAGGAATCAGAAGAAGCCAAGCAGAAAAATACACAAGATTTCTTGTATCTAATTTCTCTCTTCTTCTTCCTTTCTCTGATTTCTCTCATCTTGTTGTTTTATATTCTCCTCCTTCCCTTTTCTATTTTTGTTCGTAAAAAAGGTATCTTAGCTTCAGTCAATTCTCATGGCCAACAATGGTGTTACCTCGTCGTTGCAACAGGATGTGGATGTTTTGCAGCAAAAGATAGTGAAGATCTAAAGAGAGTTATCCCAACTTAATGCTAAGTTGCATGCCAAGTTAGAGGCCATATTCAAGGATTTTAAGGATCAGCTACTGGGTGAGCTACAATATGAACTTCAGCCATTGTTTGAGCAGTATTTGGGGCACCCAAATCCTACTACTAGCAACGCAACAACCTCAGCTAAAGGTACGAGAATTTTGGGCGCACTTTTTCCTAGATTCATTCCTAAAAAATCCATAGAGGTCTCCTTAGGAGGTCATGTTCATGTTCCAAAGAACCTTTCTGTCATGGATTTTGTAGATAAAAAAATATGACAAATCTTGAACCCATAAAACCACCATCAATAGAGTATACCCTATTGAACTGGTGGAGGAAATAAAAGATATGGAGTTGGCAGCTAAATTACACAATTTGGATGACTTTGCGATTGAAGCATAACCAATATCAATCTCTTCAAGGATTAACTTGTTTGATGAAATTTTGTAACACCCCAAAACGCCTAAAAGTTTCGAGGGAATTTTAGGAATTTTACCTTATATGTGCTTGGAATATCACAAGGTTGGTAATCGATAATGTTTTCGACAATGGCTATTAGGAAATTAAGCCAATTTTTGAAAATCAGTTTTAAATACCTTCAATTTTCAAAATAGGATTGATTTGTAAAAGAGACAAAATTGAGAGATTTTATGAAGTGGTTTACCCAAAATTTTAAAATCAAACTAAAAACGCACTTTCTCATCATTGTTTAGGCTAGAACTCTGGACAAAGCTCTTGTCATCCCATTTGTTTTCTCTTGCTATTTCATTCTAATTTCATTTCCAAATCTTAATTACTCTTGATTTCCAACATTCTTTGAACAATAAATCTCCATTGAAACTAAGAAAAACACCCAAAAACTTCACTAAACTCATCTTCTTCTTCAAGAGTGGGTTTTCTCAAATTTGCATCAAATCTCATTTATTCTTCAAGATTGGGTCTTCTTCTTCAATAGTTTTAAATGTTATTTAGTTCTTTAAATCGAATTATTAGCCATTAAAACACATGTTTTAAATAAAAGTTGATAATTTGGTTGTTAATGGTGAATTTTGAGATTATGGATTAAAATGTGGTTTCAAAATGTTTTTCAACTTTTTTTAACATGACTAGAAGGTTTCTAAAGTTACATTGAAGTTTTGTTCAGAATTTCTCGAGTTTTAATGAATTTTCGTCATAATGGCCAAAACTTGTCGAAAAATGTTGATACCTTAAAACATGTAGTTTTGTGTAGTTTAAAGGTTGGTAATTATTCATAGATGAATATATAGATGAACGGAATTCGTTTCGTGCAAAAAGATTAAGTGTAGGCTGAGATATACGAATTTAAAGCTTTCTATGTCCAAGGTTTCGGTTAAAAGAGAACGTAGCTTAAACTATTGTTTTTGACTGATTAAGGTGAGTCAATGACTGATTGTTGATTGTATATTTGTGTGGTTTGTCTTGTTCAAGTGTTGGAGTCACTAAGACCTTCAACGAGTAGAGACAAAGGCAAAGAAAAACTTGTTTGAGCTTTTGGCTTTTTGATGAAAGCATATTTTTGGTGAGTGTTTTGGAATCACTACTCGTAGATGATTCATTGTGTAATTAGGAATTTAGAGGTAGCCTAAACCCCTACTCTAAATTCTGAGAGTAAGTGTTCTCACGCCAATGATTAAATATGATATATGCGTGCTTGTGCAATTGTGAAAATATGAACATTTAAGATATACTATGACATGTGCTATAAGCTTGTGATGACAGCTGTGAAAGAGAATATGTGGGCATGTTATTCATGTCATGTGATAGTAAATATGTGGGTAGGTTTTTGTACCATGTGGAAATGATCATAATGTGCTAACGATGTGAATATCCAATGAATATGTGTGAAAAATCAAAAAGTAAATGTGTGAAAATCATATGGATATTTTGGCCTTGTGATTTTATGAGACAGTTGGATATAGTTGGCATGCCATAGGATTGTGAGTACTATAACACCCCTAACCCATATCCCTCGTCAGACTAGGGTTAAAGGCATTACTAGACAAATCGAAACATTTCATAAATAATTCACAAACATCATTCACACATAATCATACATCATTATAGAGTCCCTTACATAGGTCAACGAGACCTAAAACATGCTTTAGAAAGGGGTCGGGACTAAACCGAGCTCATACAAAATTTTTCAAAAACTTAAACATTTTTCAAAGCTGTAGAGTGTGAACAGGCCGTGTGTCTCACATGGCTTTAGACACGCCCGTGTGTCTAGGCTGTGTCAAAACAGGGCAAATATACTAACTTGTCCACACGGCCACAAGACACGCCCGTGTGCTAGGCCATGTGAAAATTAGGGAGGCTATTGACTTGGTTCACACGGCCAGTCACACGCCTGTGTGTCTAACCCGTGGTCGAAACTGACCTGGCCACACGACCTAGCACACACCCATGCGTGCAACCGTGTGATCTATCCAAGCTATTTTGAAATGGCCCTCGAACAACACGGTTGAGACACACGCCCGTGTCTCTGCCCAAGTGGGCAAAAATAGGCCATTTATAAGGCCAATTTGCCACCCATTAAGGGTCCTCCCTACAAAAAAAATAAACATCAATTGCATACCGGATGCTTAACCATTTCACAACCAATACATACACCAATAATGTCATATAATTACCAACCAAATTCAAGCTTATTCACCATCCCAAATCATACCAAATCATGAGCCAAAGTCATGCCAAAACATATGATCCACAATCTTAAATTTGCTTCATTCAATCTCATGCCAAAACTTACCAAACTCCAAAATAAACACTTACCACAAACTTATCCAAAATGACCTATTCTCTTGGCCATTGAAGAACATATAATATTAGCATAATTACATCACATAATTCATACCAAAAACACATTCATATACACAACCAAAACCAAGCCAGATCACATGGCTAAATATATACATTACCAAACATATTCACACTCTTCTAGCCTATAAATGCCATACTTCAATATATACATTTTCAAAAGGTACCAAAATATAGTTTGATAGTGTGGTGATGATCCTCGATAATCCCTGAGCTCTCAGTAGCTTCGATATCTATAAAACAGTTGAAAAACACACAGAGTAAGCTTTTAAAAGCTAAGTAAGCCATATACAAATAAACTTAACAATCGAAACATGGAAGAATCATCAAATTACATAAACTCCATGGCCGAATACTATCTCAAACCACATAGTTCATATACATTTAACATAATCCCAATTCATTTACACATATAGCATACTTTCTCATATTTATAACATATATCATCACTTGTACATATACTTACCTTTTATTCTCCACATAGTATACCTTTCGAACGTACCTTAATCGGATATACTTCACATATAATCATTCATTTCTCGGAATGCCCGTTAAACAGTTCGGAATCATAAAGATACGCGGATAACTCGAAAAGCTCATATAATGCCAACGTCCCAGACGTTGTCTTACATGTAATCAAATATCGATGCCACTATCCCAGACAAGGTCTTACACGAAATAACATACGATGCCAAAATCCTAGACATGGTCTTACACGTAAATCATAAGTTGATACCAACATCCCAGATGTAGTCTTACATGATAACACATATCGGATCCTATGTCATGACATGTGTATCTTAACTATTCCTATGGTTCGGGGCTTTTTGGACATTAAAACTTTGTCGATACTTTCTCGGATATCTCATATTCAATTCAAAAAGCCATTCATCATTGTTCAATAGCATTTAAACATAAGTAAATCATTACAAACACATTTATTTGTATATAGACTTACCTCGTACAGATTTGCATAGACGGAATCGGCTACTCAACGACTTTCGACTTTCGACTTTCCTCGATCTAATTTCGTATTCTTTAATTCTTGATCTATATAAATTCAAATTTGACTCTTTTATTCACCAAATCATCCAAATCAGTCCTCAAACACACATTTAGGGCGTTTTACAAATTAGCCCTCATATTTTTATTTTTTGACAATTTAGTCCCTGATTACAAAAATCGCAAAATACACAAAATTTGCATATACTTATGCTTAGCCGAATATCCATAGCACTCATACAAGTCCACCTATTTCATTTATTTTACATTTTAGTCCCTTAAAATAAAAATTTTACAATTTAGCCCATTTTACTCAAATTCATAAAAAATTCAAAGACAAAATATATTAACCCAATACATATCTTACATTTACTAACATCCAACTTCATAAAACTCATAGTTTCATCAATAGCCCAACTCAAAATCATTAACAATTTTAGAAATTCAAACATGGGCTTGATAGAACTCTAAGCAACGATTACCAAAACGCAGAAATTATCAAAAACGGATCAAAACACATACCTCAATCAAACAAAATAATGATCAAACCCTAGAACTCTTTTTCCGTTTTCTTTTTCTTGTATTTTCTACAATGGATGAAAGAAATAAGCTAAAATTTGGCTTTGGTTTTAATTAATATAACATTAATATGCATTTTACCAATTTAACCTCATTATTAATCATTAAAATTCCACCAACTAATGCCCATTAAAGTCATTTAATTCATTCCATGGTCAAATAACCTCATAAGGATCTTATAATTAATAAACCATAACAAATAGACACTTAAACAAATAGAAGGCCACTTTTACATTTTACGCCCTTTTTACAAATTGAGCACACAAACAATTAAATTTTCATACGAAACTTTCACACACGCTAATTCACATATCATAAGCACGGAAAATAATATTAAAATATTTTTTTGACTCAAATTTGTGGTCCCAAAACCACTATTCCGACTAGGGTCTAAACTAGACATTACAATTCTCCCCCCTTAGGGATTTTCGTCCCCAAAAATCTTACCGTTGAATAGATTCGGATATTGTTGTCTTATAGTATGTTCGGGCTCCCACGTAGCCTTTTCAATACCCTGTAGATACCATATTACTTTTACTAATGGAATTTTCTTATTTCGTAATTCTTTAACCTCATGAGCTAGGATACGGATCGGTTCTTCTTCGTAGGTCATATCAGACTGAATCTCAATTTCAGACGAAGGAATCACATGCGAAGGCTCGGATCTGTATCGCCGAAGCATCGATACGTGAAACACATTATGAATCTTTTCTAGCTCTATTGACAACAACAATCTATATGCAACCGGTTCGATACGCTCGATAATCTCATACGGCCCGATGAACGTCAGACTCAATTTGCCTTTTCTGCCAAATCTGAGTATTTTCTACCACGGCGAGACTTTCAAAAACACTTTATCACTGATTTCAAGTTCAATGTCTTTTTGTTTCAAATCTGCATATGATTTCTGATGATTGGAAGCTGCTTTTAGACTATCTCAGATAACTTTTACTTTCTGTTCAGTGTCTTTTATCAAATCAGCCCCGTGTATCTTATTCTCACTGAGCTCAGTCCAATACAAAGGTGTTCGACATTTATAATGATATAAGGCTTCGTACAGTGCCAATTTAATGCTTGATTGAAAACTATTATTCTATGCGAATTCCATCAATGGAAAATACTGTTCCCACGTACCTTCAAACTCAAGAATGCAATATCTCAACATATCCTCGAGAATCTGAATAATCCACTCGGATTGACCATTCGTTTATGGGTGAAAAGCAGTACTAAAATGCAATTTCAAACCTAAAGCCTCTTGTAGTTTCTTCGAAAACCGTGAAGTGAATCTTGGATCTCTATCTGACACAATAGACAATGGTACTCTGTGTAATCTTACAACACCATAAATGTATAACTCAACTAACTTATCAAGCGAGTAATCGGATTGCACCGGAATAAAATGGGTTGATTTCGTCAATAGATCAACTACAACCTAGATTGAATCTTTCTTTCTCAGAGATAGGGGTAAACCCGAAACAAAATCCATTATCACTCTATCTCATTTCCACTCCGAAATCATAATCAATTGTAACAAACTAGAAGGCACTTAATGTTCAGCTTTAACTTGCTAACAGATTAAACATTTAGAAATAAAATTAGACATGTTACGCTTCATATCGGGCCACCACTAAAGCTGTTTTAGATCACTATACATTTTTATGCTACCCGAATGAACAGATAAACAACTATTGTAAGCTTCATTGAAAATTATCTGAATCAATTCTGGATTTCTCAGAACACAAATTTGATCTCGAAATCTCAGAAAATTATTTTTATCAACTTTGAATTCTGAATCAGAATCTAAATTACGCTGTGCTCGTTTTCCTAAAATCTCATTATCAATCTTCTAAGCTTCGATAATCTATTGAATGAATAATGGTCTTGCTTTTAATTCGACTAAAACTGAACAATCATCGGGCACAACCAAATGAGCATTCATCGGACGCAGAACGAACAGTGATTTTTGACTCAAAGCATCAGCAACAACATTTGCTTTTCCCAAATGATAATCAATCACAAGCTCATGGTCTTTTAGCAATTCTAACCACCTTCTTTGTCGCAGATTCAAATCTTTCTGAGTCATCAGATATTTCAAACTCTTATGATCAGAATATACGTGAATTTTCTCACCAAACAAATAGTGGTGCCAAATTTTCAAAGCAAATACAATCGCAGCTAACTCAAGGTCGTGCGTCGGGTAGTTCTTTTCGTGCGACTTTAACTGTCTCTAAGCATAAGCAATGACTTTGCCTTCATGAATCAAAACACATCCCAAAAAGTTCAACGAAGCATCACTATAGATCACAAATTCTTTACCCTACTCAAGTTGTACTAACACTAGAGCTTCAGTCAATAGGGCTTTCAAGTGATCAAAGCTTTTTTGATACTTTTTGGACCATTCAAACTTCAAATCTTTCTAAAGCAGTTTTGTTAACGGAGTTGCAATCATGAAAAAGCCTTTTACGAACTGTCTATAATAACCAGCAAGTCCCAGAAAACTACGGACTTCAAATACATTTCTTGGAGGATTCCAATCCAAAATAGCTAAAATTTTGCTCGGATCAACTCAGATACCTAATGCTAATACAATATAGCCCAGAAAATCAACTTCTCATAACCAGAATTCACATTTGCTAAACTCCGCATATAATTTCTTATCATGCAAAATCTGTAATACTATTCTCAAATGCTCGGCATGCTCAGATTCATCACGCGAATAAATCAATATGTCATCGATAAATACGACAACAAATCGATCTAAATACGGTCTGAAAATTATGTTCATCAAATCCATAAAAATAGCAGGTGTTAGTTAATCGAAAAGGCATAACTAAAAACTCATAGTGGTCGTACCTCATTCTAAATGTAGTTTTCAGAATGTCTGAATCTTTTATTTGCAATTGATAATAGCCCGATCTCAGATCTATCTTTGAAAACACGGTAGCTCCCTTCAACTGATCAAAAATATCATCAATTTGAGGCAGAGGGTATTTATTCTTGATAGTCGCTTTATTCAACTGACGATAATCAATGCAGATTCTCATCGTGCTGTCTTTCTTTTTCACAAACAGCACAGGCGCACCCCAAGGTGAAAAACTCGATCTAACAAACCCTCTATTGGTCAATTCTTGCAGTTGAGACTTTAATTCTTTTAATTTGGTCAGAGTCATTCTATACGAAGTTATCAAAATTGGAGTAGTTCCCACTACTAACTCAATTCCAAATTCAACTTCTCGGATCAGAGGTAATCTTGGAAGTTCTTCACGAAACACATCAGGGAATTCGCAGACAACAGGCACTAATTCAACTCTCGTTTCTGACACTTTCATGCAAAGTAAGCTTCACAACCTTTTTTCACAATACTTAGAGCTTTCATTCACGAAGTCACAGCTGATAACTCATTTAAATCACTAGATTCAATTCGAATTATTTCATCATTCTTGCATCTCAAATCAATAGTTTTCCATTTGAAATTCACAATAGCATCGTACGAAGTTAGTCAATCCATACCCAAAGTTATATCAAACTCATCAAAAGGCAACAACATCAGATCGGCTAGAAAACAAATGTCTCGAAACTTTAACGGACAATTCTTGCAAACTTTGTTAATTGAAACACTTTTACCTAGGGGGTTCGATACTCTAATCACGAAATTAGTAGATTCTACAGGCAAAGTCTTACTGGATACTAAATTCATACATCTATACGAATGCGTTGATCCTAGATCTATCAATGCAATCACAGAAGTATCGTAAAGAGTAAAAGTACCAGTTATAACATCTGGAGACGAAGCTTCCTCACAAGGTTGAATTGCGTAGACTCTGGTAAATACGCGAGCCTCAGATCTAACAGTCGTATCTTTAGTTCCCTTCTGGCTACCACTCAAATTACCCATATTTCTGGGAGGTCTACCACGAGATGCATTGCCACTTGGCATCAAATTTTGTAAAATTTATTGCTCGACAGATTTAGGGCAAACACAGATGAAATGGTCTAACGATCCACATTTGAAAAAAGCCTTATCATACAATCTACAATTGTCGGCATGTCTTTTACCACAGTGTTTGCACTCAGGGCAATTAGATCGAACATTTCCAACACTAACAACAGATGTAGCTGGAACTCTGAAGCTCGAATGTGACCTAGCACAATCTCTACTAGAATACCCCACATTAGCCTTTGAATGGCTAAAATCATCTCGAAATTTCTTTGATGCAGATTGAAATGACTTGCTTGATGATTTCTTTTGCACTTCTCTAGCTTCGAATCAGCTTTTCTTTTCTTTTTCGCGAGCTCTTCAGCTTTACATACTTGTTCAACAAGCACTACAATTTTTTTGATCTCAAGAATCCCGACTAACAAACGAATATCTTCATTCAGGCCATCTCAAATCTTTTGCACCTTATTGCCTCAGTAGATACACATTCTAAAGCATACTAACTCAATCTAACAAATTCTCACTCGTATTCCGTAACAAACATACGGCCTTGTTTAAGCTCAAGAAACTCTTTGCGTTTCTGATCAATGAATCTCTGGCTGATGTATTTCTTTTGGAATTTAGCTTGGAAGAAATCCCAAGTGACTCGTTCCGTCGGAACCATGGATACCAAAGTCTTCCACCAGTGATACGTCGTATCTCTCAAAAGCAAAACTACACACTTTATGTAACACCCCGAACCCGAAACCGACACCGGAGTCGAACACGAGGTGTTAACTGACTTTAACCCCTTATAAAATTTATTTTCCAGACACTGCCCAATCTGTGTACTAGTCATTTTAAAAATCATATCTTGAGTTTTGTAACTCGAAAATCAGTTTCGTAATTTGTCCCAGAAACTAGACTCATGTGCCCATCTATGTATTTTTTCTAGAATTTTTGGTCAGGCCAATTAGTACAGTTTATTAGTCAAAGTCTCCCATGTTGCAGGGGTCGACTACACTGACCTTTGCCCATTACGACTTGGATATCTCCCTGCACGGGGCTTCAATACTGATGCCGTTTGTTTCTATAAAAACTAGACTCAGAGAGGAATCTGTACATATATGGTACGACCCCTAATTATCTCTGGTTAATTTATAATGAATTTCCAAAGTCGGAGCAGGGAATCCAGAAACCGTTCTGGCCCTGTCCCACAAAAATCTGTTTATCTCTTAATATACTGACCATATGATCTTTTCGTTACTTCCTCATGAAAACAGACTCATCGAGCTTCGATTACATAATTTATTCGTCAATTAATTCCACTCCTACTATTTTTAGTGATTTTTCAATCTCATGACACTGCTGCTGCCAGCATCTGTTACGAAAGTAACTAGGTCCATTTCATGCCTACCCTTGATCCAACTCAATCGAACATTCGTGCCATTTTCGCATGGCTTAAAGTTTACATGCCAAAGTTCAAACACAACGTAATAGCTTATACATGCCAAAATGTTCTTCTAAGCCAACTAAGAAGAAAGTACCAAAACTTGCTATCCGGTGTGATGACTTCGATGACGGCCTGACCCCGCAAAAATAGATGAGTCCAAGCAACCTATAATGGGTGACAAGGAAACACCGAGTGAGTTTATAACTCAGTAAGTCATAAGCAATGCACTACCATCCATCAATAACATTATCACAAGAGGAAACAAAATGGAACGAGACAATTTACTCCATCCATACCGAACCATACCATAGTTCCTCCAACCTATCGATTCAGTTTAATATCAATTCATGCATTCACATTCCATATACTCATCAATAGGACATTGAAGCATTTTCATAAATCAATTTATTTTCGTTACAATCAAACGACTAAACGGCCTTTCACCCATCCTACGATAAATTTTATGTACGTGACTTCAAGTATATTTATCACATAGGTTCAAACTTACCGAGCTCAACACCAAGTATAAGCATAGCACCTATTAGCCATGTACTCAAGACACTTACCCGATCCGCTGTCCGCGATCGACTCAATAGTGTCGCACACATAGTGTCCATAATGATTCACGAATGTATATTGAGTCCGCACACTCAGTGCTATATAATCAACTCGCACACTTAGTGCTACGTAATCAAATCGCACACTTAGTGCTACATAGTCAAACTCGCACACTTAGTGCCGCATGGTCAATTCGCACACTTAGTGCATCATATTCATTTCGCACACTTAGTGCAACATAGTCAAATCGCACACTTAGTGCTGTACAATTTAATCCCGCGCACTTAGCGCCAATCTCATGGTCATAAATGGTTATACCCGCACGTTTAGTGCCGAGATCAACAACTCAGTACATCTTACCTCTTTTCTTTTCATTCAACAATTTCATCATCACATACGTACATGCATATATATATGTGTATATTTATTCATTCCATTCAGCATCAATACATAAACATTATGACCATTTGAAATAATACCAACTACATGCTTAATGACTTACCTTGTGTTGGGTAAGACGGTTCCAACTCGGCTACTCAGTGATCTTTTCTTTGCCTTTGCTTGATTCTCCTCCTTTAGCTCCTTGAGCTTAATCAATAATTCACTAGTTTAACCATCTTGTTAAACATTCATAATTCAATTACACATGCTTATGTATGTTTGTATATTCGGCAACCCTCCTCACTAATTACTCATGTTGATGGCCGAATGGATGTATGTGTGTACAATGTCAACTATAACATCATGTAATTCCACATATGACTACATTTCTTAAGTTCCACATCTTAATGCCCATTATACATAATCAAATTTAACATCATATATATATATTTACTCATGTGGCCGAATATACATACTCCCATATAATATCAAGTACTCACTTTAAGTATATTGCCGAATATACTTAATCATACACACACCTAACCAAAATAATTTCTAAAATCTTTATATCATTTATAACACATCTAATTATCCTTTTTCACATTATCAACTCAAATCACATACATTATTTACTATAACATCTTTACATTCGGCATTGGTGTCAACCATAGTAGCCGATTCTTCCTACTTTGTACCCATGCATCTATTAATCCTTAGTTGGTTCAAACACTTCACACACTAGGATTCATCAAATTTTTAACAAGAAATAAAATCTCTAATCCTCAAACTACCATGGCCGAACCTTCATGGAGTTGCTAAGACTCCTCATTTCTACTTCTCACACACTCTCACATCCAAACCCTTTTATTAAACACCCAAAGTCAACCATCTCCTTACCTCATCACCAAAGACATCAAAATACCAACCAAGAACGTAACATTCATGGTCGAATGTCATCTCCATCATTTAACAAAGTTTGAACCATGGCTAGGTAGATTTTGAACTTACAACTTAAAATATACATGAACCTCAAAGAATAACATTAAACATACCTCAATCTAGTTACATGCATGACCAAACTTCCTACTAATCCTCTTTCTTAGGATTTTCGGTCAAAAGAGGTTGAAAAAGGATGAACAAAACCTTTCTTTTCCTTCCTTTAGCTCACGGCAATGGGGTGTATGCATGAGACCATTATTATTTTTTTTTCTTTTTTTTTTCATCACCCTTCCTTTCATTATTTAATTATCATGCTTATTATTTTATTTTCCTTACCATACATCACTAACACAACATGTTGGTGACATGTTTCCACCCATAGCATGGCCGGCCACTACATATTAGGGAGGGGGAATTTGACATGCAAGTCCCCTTTTTCTTCCACATGCACTAATAGGTCCTCATGCATTGACCTATCACATTTTAAAATTTTCTCATATAAGTCCTATTGACTAAATTCACATGCAATCGACTAAATCGAAGCTTGAAATTTTCACACATTCATGATTACATATTCTAGACAATAAACATCACATTCGAACCTTTCGGTGACTCGGTTTAGCGGTCCCGAAACCACTTCCCGACTAGGGTCAATTTTGGGCTGTCACAACTCTCCCTCACTTAAGAAATTTTCGTCCTCGAAAATCTTACCGGTAAATAGGTTTGGATATCGTTCTTTCATCGAGCTCTCGGGTTCCCAGGTTGCTTCCTCGATCCCGTGTTTGAGCCACAACACCTTAACCAACGGAACCCTTTTATTTCGCAACTCTTTCACTTCACGAGCTAGGATACGAATCGGTTCTTCTTCATAGCTAAAGTCAGATTGAATTTCAACTTCTGAGGGATTAATCACATGTGACGGATCAGATCTATAACGTCGAAGCATTGAAACATGGAAGACATCGTGCATCCTTTCAAGTTCAGGGGGCAAAATCAATCTATATGCAACCGACCCCACTCGTTCGGAAATTTCATACGGCCCAATGAATCTCGGGCTCAACTTGCCTTTACGTCCAAATCTGAGTACCTTCTTCCAAGGTGACACTTTAAGAAACACTTTATCTCCCACCTGATATTCAATGTCCTTTCGTTTTAAATCCGCATACGATTTTTGACGATCTGTGGCTACCTTCAGACTTTCGCGGATTACCTTTACTTTTTGTTCGGCATCTTTAATCAAATCAACTCCGAAAATTTTACTTTCACCAAGCTCGGTCCAAAACAATGGCGTACGGCATTTACGACCGTACAAAGCCTCATAAGGTGCCATCTTAATACTTGATTGAAAACTATTGTTGTAAGCGAATTCAATCAAAGGTAAATACCGTTCCCATGAACTACTGAACTCGAGGATGCAACATCTCAACATATCCTCAAGTATCTGAATTATCCGCTCGGATTGACCATCGGTTTGGGGCTGAAAAGCGGTGCTAAAATGCAGCTTGGTACCCAAAGCTTCTTGCAATTTCTTCCAAAATCGTGAGGTGAATCTCGGATCTCTATCCGACACGATAGAAATAGGTACTCCATGTAATCTCACAATCTGAGAGACATACAATTCGGCTAGTTTATCCAATGAAAGATCCGTACGCACGGGGATAAAGTGAGCCGACTTAGTCAGCCTATCAACAACAACCCAAATCGCATCCTTCTTACTTGCGGACAATGGCAGTCCGGACACAAAGTCCATTGTGACTCGGTCCCATTTCCACTCGGGTATCATGATCGGCTGAAGTAACCCAGAAGGCACTTGATGTTCCGCTTTCACTTGTTGACATATTAAACATCTCGAAACAAAGTCGGAGATGTCTCGTTTCATACCATGCCACCAAAACCGATGTTTCAAGTCGTTGTACATTTTCGTGCTCCCCGGGTGAATTGACATTCGGCTACAATGGGCTTCGTTCAGAATCATCGGAATGAGTTCCGAATTCCTTGGAACACACAAACGACTTCTAAACCTCAAACAACCATCATCATCAATCTGAAACTCCGATTCCTTGTTCGGAACACACTCAGCTCGTTTTGCAACCAATTCATCATCGACTTTCTGAGCTTCACGAATTTGATGAGTCAATAATGGTTTGGCTTTTAATTCAGCTACTAACACATTGTCAGGTAGAACAGACAAGTGTACATTCATCGCTCGCAAAGCAAACAGTGATTTCCGGCTTAAGGCGTCCGCAACCACATTAGCCTTTCCCGGGTGGTAATCAATGACAAGCTCGTAATCTTTCAACAACTCAAGCCAACGTCTTTGTCGCAGATTCAAGTCTCGTTGAGTCATCAAATATTTGAGACTTTTGTGATCCGAAAACACATGGCACTTCTCACCAAACAAATAATGTCGCCATATTTTCAATGCAAACACAATGGCGGCTAGTTCGAGATCATGGGTCGGATAATTTCTCTCGTGTGGCTTCAATTGTCTCGACGCATAGGCCACAACTCGACCTTCTTGCATCAATACGCAACCCAACCCAAGTAGGGATGCGTCACTATAAATGACAAACTCTTTACCCGATTCGGGTTGCACCAAAATTGGAGCTTCAGTCAAATGAGTTTTCAGTTGATCGAAGCTTTTCTGACATTTCTCCGTCCATTCGAACTTAACATCCTTTTGAAGTAGCTTCGTCATTGGTGTGGCTATCATCGAGAAACCTTTGACAAATCGTCGGTAATAACTGGCGAGCCCTAGAAAGCTCTGGACTTCGGTAACATTTCTCGGAGGCTTCCAGTTAAGTATGGCTGAAATTTTGCTCGGGTCAACTCGAATACCCGATGCGGACACCACATGACCCAAGAAGCTAACCTCTCTTAACCAGAACTCACACTTACTGAACTTAGCATATAACTGCTTATCCAGCAAAATTTGCAACACTAGCCTCAGATGCTCAGCATGTTCGGTCTCATCTCTTGAATAGACCAAGATGTCATCAATAAACACAACTACGAACCGATCCAAATATGGCCTGAAGATCCGATTCATCAAATCCATAAACACCGCAGGGGCATTAGTGAGCCCAAACGGCATCACTAAGAACTCGTAGTGACCGTACTTCGTTCTGAAAGCAGTTTTGGGTACGTCCGAATCTCGAATCCGCAACTGATAATAACCCGATCTCAAATCTATCTTTGAAAACACCGATGCTCCCTTTAATTGATCGAACAGATCATCAATACGCGGTAACGGATACTTATTCTTTATCGTCACTTTATTCAGTTGACGATAGTCAATGCACAACCTCATGGTTCCGTCCTTCTTTTTCACGAACAATACTGGTGCACCCCAAGGTGAGAAACTCGGTCGAGCGAAACCTCTATCCGTCAATTCTTGCAACTGAGCTTTCAACTCTTTTAACTCGATTAGTGCCATACGATACGGAGCGATCGAAATTGGCGTAGTTCCAGGTACAAGCTCAATACCAAACTCTACCTCCCGAACAGGTGGCAAACCCGGTAACTCTTCAGGAAAAGCATCCGGGTATTCACAAACCACCGGCACCGATTCGGGTTTCTTTTCTAACTCCTTGTCATCAAGTACATACGCGAGGTATGCTTCGCACCCTTTCCTTACATATTTCTGGGCCAACATTGCTGATATTACAGCTGGCAACCCCCTTAAGTCCGCAGACTCAACTCGGATTATTTCGTTATTTGCGCACCTCAAATCGATAGTCTTGCTTTTGCAATTCACAACCGCGTCATGCGCGGTTAACCAATCCAAACCAAGAATAACATCAAACTTGTCGAACGGCAAAAGCATCAAATCGGCCGAAAAACAGGATTCTCGGATTATTAGAGGGCATCTCTTACACACTTTATCAACAAGTACGCATTGACCCAAAGGGTTTGATACTCGAATTACGAGCTCAGTAGACTCAACAGATAGAGTCTTACTGGTTGCTAAGGTTTCGCATACATATGAATGAGTAGAACCAGGGTCAATCAATGCAATCACATTAGTATCAAAGAGAGTGAAGGTACCAGTGATGACGTCGGGGGAGGATACCTCCTCTCGTGCGCGAATGGCATATGCTCTAGCAGCAGTACGGTTCTCGGCTCGATCGGCCGTATCAGAGGCCCCCCTCTGACTACCACCCCTGCCTCCTAAAATTCTCGGTGGTCTACCTCTAGATGTCACTCCACTAGGTCTTGCACCTTGAATCTTATTCTTCTCATCCAGCTCCGTGCAATCTCTAATAAAGTGGTCCTTCGAACCGCATCCGTAACAGGCCCTGCTAGTAGACTTGCCCCAACATTCACCTAGGTGTCGTCTTCCACATTGGGGACATTCAGGTTTCTCGTGACGATTATTGCCCACACTAGCTACCGAAGTAGCTCGGGAGCCCATCGATGGTCTTGCCCTGATGGAAATTCCCGCAGTCGCCCTCGACTTATTAATGTCCTCCCTGAACTTCTTTACAGCTGAGAACGGAGCTTTACCCGTCGATCTTTTACGATAATCTCTAGCTTCAAATTCAGCCTTCCTTTTCTCCTTTCCAAGTTCTTCCGCCTTGCAGGCTCGTTCGACTAGTGTTACGAATTCTTTTATTTCCAAAATACCCATTAGTAGCTTTAAATCTACATTCAATCCTTCCTCGAATCTTTTGCACATAGCAACCTCATCAGCTACACACTCCCGGGTATACCTACTGAGTCTTACGAATTCATGTTCGTATTCAGATACAGTCATACGGCCTTGCTTGAGTTCCAAGAACTCCTTACGCTTCTGATCAATGAACCGTTGGCTAATAAATTTCTTTCGGAATTCCGTTTGAAAGTAGTCCCAAGTTACTCGCTTGTTCGGGACTATGGAAATCAAGGTCCTCCACCAATAGTAGGCTGAGTCTCGTAACAAAGATACAGCACATTTTAGACATTCGTCGGGTGTGCATGACAATTCATCGAACACCCGAATGGTGTTATCAAGCCAGAACTCGGCCCTTTCGGCATCATCAGTTACTATGGCTTTGAACTCCTCGGCCCCACGCTTCCTAATCAAGTCTACAGGTGGCTTACTCAGCCTCACAGGATCAGCGACTGATGGCATTACAGGCTCTTGGGGTGGATTATTCAAATTTGGGAATTGTTGGACAGCCGGGTTGGTTCGGGCATATTGCGCGACCCACTCATTCATCATGGTAAAGAAGGCTTGTTTAGCCCCCTCACCTTGATTATTCGCAGATGACTGAGGTTCAACAGGCGGCGTCCCTTGTGCAGGAGCAGCCGCTACGCTCTCAACGTCATCCGCTAGGGTTCTTTCTTCACCGGGGTCCATTTACTAATCAAAACAAAAACATTTCAACCGTCAGAAGTCATCACACATTTAAACATTAACATTCGGCATGTATAGCTAGACTCATACGCGCTATGGTAGTCCTAGAACCGACTAAACCATAGCTCTGATACCAATGAAATGTAACACCCCGAACCCGAAACCGACACCGGAGTCGAACACGAGGTGTTAACTGACTTTAACCCCTTATAAAATTTATTTTCCAGACACTGCCCAATCTGTGTACTAGTCGTTTTAAAAATCATATCTTGAGTTTCGTAACTGAAAATCAGTTTCGTAATTTTTCCCAGAAACTAGACTCATGTGCCCATCTATGTATTTTTTTCTAGAATTTTTGGTCTGGCCAATTAGTACAGTTTATTAGTCAAAGTCTCCCATGTTGCAGGGGTCGACTACACTGACCTTTCCCATTACGACTTGGATATCTCCCTGCACGGGGCTTCAATACTGATGCCGTTTGTTTCTATGAAAACTACACTCAGAGAGGAATCTGTACATATATGGTACGACCCCTAATTATCTCTGGTTATTTATAATGAATTTCCAAAGTCGGAGCAGGGAATCCAGAAACCGTTCTGGCCCTGTCCCACAAAAATCTGTTTATCTCTTAATATACTGCCCATATGATCTTTTCGTTACTTCTCATGAAAACAGACTCATCGAGCTTTGATTACATAATTTATTCGTCAATTAATTCCACTCCTACTATTTTTAGTGATTTTTCAATCTCATGACACTACTGCTGCCAGCATCTGTTACGAAAGTAACTAGGTCCATTTCATGCCTACCCTTGATCCAACTCAATCGAACATTCGTGCCATTTTCGCATGGCTTAAAGTTTACATGCCAAAGTTCAAACACAACGTAATAGCTTATACATCCAAAATGTTCTTCTAAGCCAACTAAGAAGAAAGTACCAAAACTTGCTATCCGGTGTGATGACTTCGATGACGGCCTGACCCCGCAAAAATAGATGAGTCCAAGCAACCTATAATGGGTGACAAGGAAACACCGAGTGAGTTTATAACTCAGTAAGTCATAAGCAATGCACTACCATCCATCAATAACTTATCACAAGAGGAAACAAAATGGAACGAGACAATTTACTCCATCCATACCGAACCATACCATAGTTCCTCCAACCTATCGATTCAGTTTCATATCAATTCATGCATTCACATTCCATATACTCATCAATAGGACATTGAAGCATTTTCATAAATCAATTTATTTTCGTTACAATCAAACGACTAAACGGCCTTTCACCCATCCTACGATAAATTTTATGTACGTGACTTCAAGTATATTTATCACATAGGTTCAAACTTACCGAGCTCAACACCAAGTATAAGCATAGCACCTATTAGCCATGTACTCAAGACACTTACCCGATCCGCTGTCTGCGATCGACTCAATAGTGTCGCACACATAGTGTCCATAATGATTCACGAATGTATATTGAGTCCGCACACTCAGTGCTATATAATCAACTCGCACACTTAGTGCTACGTAATCAAATCGCACACTTAGTGCTACATAGTCAAACTCGCACACTTAGTGCCGCATGGTCAATTCGCACACTTAGTGCATCATATTCATTTCGCACACTTAGTGCAACATAGTCAAATCGCACACTTAGTGCTGTACAATTTAATCCCGCGCACTTAGCGCCAATCTCATGGTCATAAATGGTTATACCCGCACGTTTAGTGCCGAGATCAACAACTCAGTACATCTTACCTCTTTTCTTTTCATTCAACAATTTCATCATCACATACGTACATGCATATATATATGTATATTTATTCATTCCATTCAGCATCAATACATAAACATTATGACCATTTGAAATAATACCAACTACATGCTTAATGACTTACCTTGTGTTGGGTAAGACGGTTCCAACTCGGCTACTCAGTGATCTTTTCTTTGCCTTTGCTTGATTCTCCTCCTTTAGCTCCTTGAGCTTAATCAATAATTCACTAGTTTAACCATCTTGTTAAACATTCATAATTCAATTACACATGCTTATGTATGTTTGTATATTCGGCAACCATCCTCACTAATTACTCATGTTGATGGCCGAATGGATGTATGTGTGTACAATGTCAACTATAACATCATGTAATTCCACATATGACTACATTTCTTAAGTTCCACATCTTAATGCCCATTATACATAATCAAATTTAACATCATATATATATTTACTCATGTGGCCGAATATACATACTCCCATATAATATCAAGTACTCACTTTAAGTATATTGCCGAATATACTTAATCATACACACACCTAACCAAAATAATTCTAAAATCTTTATATCATTTATAAACATCTAATTATCCTTTTTCACATTATCAACTCAAATCACATACATTATTTACTATAACATCTTTACATTCGGCATTGGTGTCAACCATAGTAGCCGATTCTTCCTACTTTGTACCCATGCATCTATTAATCCTTAGTTGGTTCAAACACTTCACACACTAGGATTCATCAAATTTTAACAAGAAATAAAATCTCTAATCCTCAAACTACCATGGCCGAACCTTCATGGAGTTGCTAAGACTCCTCATTTCTACTTCTCACACACTCTCACATCCAAACCCTTTTATTAAACACCCAAAGTCAACCATCTCCTTACCTCATCACCAAAGACATCAAAATACCAACCAAGAACGTAACATTCATGGCCGAATGTCATCTCCATCATTTAACAAAGTTTGAACCATGGCTAGGTAGATTTTGAACTTACAACTTAAAATATACATGAATCTCAAAGAATAACATTAAACATACCTCAATCTAGTTACATGCATGGCCAAACTTCCTCCTAATCCTCTTCCTTAGGATTTTCGGTCAAAAGAGGTTGAAAAAGGATGAACAAAACCTTTCTTTTCCTTCCTTTAGCTCACGGCAATGGGGTGTATGCATGAGACCATTATTATTTTTTTTTCTTTTTTTTTTCATCACCCTTCCTTTCATTATTTAATTATCATGCTTATTATTTTATTTTCCTTACCATACATCACTAACACAACATGTTGGTGACATGTTTCCACCCATAGCATGGCCGGCCACTACATATTAGGGAGGGGGAATTTGACATGCAAGTCCCCTTTTTCTTCCACATGCACTAATAGGTCCTCATGCATTGACCTATCACATTTTAAAATTTTCTCATATAAGTCCTATTGACTAAATTCACATGCAATCGACTAAATCGAAGCTTGAAATTTTCACACATTCATGATTACATATTCTAGACAATAAACATCACATTCGAACCTTCGGTGACTCGGTTTAGCGGTCCGAAACATTCGACTGGTTTTTTTTTTTTTTTTTTTTTTTTTTTTTTTTTTTTTTTTTTTTTTTTTTCGAAAACTTCTCGACTAGGGGTCCAATTTTGGGTGAACCAATCGTTCATCATCTGATTGGAGGCTGTCTAGTCTCTCCATCATGGCTACTCATAGCCGATCTAGAATCGGATGGCGCTGTCCCTTGCATGGGAGAAGGCGCATTACTTTTGACATCATCAACTACGGCTCGTTTGGGATCCATTTACTATATAAAAACACATTTTATTGTCAGGATTCATCACACTATCGCATTTCATAAATATGAAATGTATAGCTAGACTCACATACGCTACGTTAGTCCTAGAATCGACTAAATCGTGCTCTAATACCAACCAAATGTAACACCCGTAACTGTATCCATCGTCGGACTGGGGTTAGAGGCATTAACGGACAAATCGAAACATTTCATAATAATTCACAAACATCATTCACGAATAATCATACATCATTACAGAGTCCCTTACATAGGTCAACGAGACCTAAAACATGCTTTAGAAAGGGTCGGGGCTAAACCAAGCTCATACAAAATTTTCAAAAACTTAAACATTTTTCAAAGTTGTATAGGTCACACATCCGTGTGAACAGGCCGTGTGTCTCACACAGCTTTAGACACACCCGTGTGTCTAGGCCGTGTCAAAACAAGGCATACAAACTGACTTGTCCACTCGGCCACAAGACACACCCGTGTGCCAGGCCGTGTAAAATTAGGGAGGCTACTGACTTGGGTCACACAGCAAGTCATACGCTCGTGTGTCTAGCCCGTGGTTGAAATTGACTTGGCCACACGGCCTAGCACACGCCCATGTGTGCGACTGTGTGATCTATCTAGGCTCATTTTGAAATGGCCCTCGAACAACATGGCTGAGACACACGCCCGTGTCTCCGCCTGGGTAGGAAAAATAGGCCATTTACAAGGCCAATTTGCCACCCATTAAGGGTCTCCATACAAGCAACAAATAGATATCAATGCATACCAAATGCTCAACCATTGCACAACTAGTACATACACAATAATGTCATATAATCCAACAAATTCATGCTTATCACCATTCCAAATCATACCAAATCATGAGCCAAAATCATGCCAAAACATATGATCCACAATCTTAAATTACTTCATTCAATCTCATACCAAAACTTACCAAACTCCAAAATAAACACTTGCCACAAATACCCAAAATGACTATTCTTGGCATTCAAGAACATATCATATTAGCATAATTACATCACATATTCATACAAAAACACATTCATATACACAACCAACAAGCCAAATCAATGGCAAATAATACATTACAAACATATTCACAAGTTCTTGCCTATACATTTCAATATACATTTTCAAAAGGTACAAACTATAGTTCGATAGTGTGGTGATGATCCTCTACAATCCTCAGCTCTCAGTAGCTTCGATATCTAAGAACAGTTGGAAAACACACAGAGTAAGCTTTCAAAAGCTTAGTAAGCTATATACAAATAAACTTAACATTCAAAACATGGAAGAATCATTAAATTATATGAACTCATGGCCAAATACTATTCAAACCACATAGTTCATATACATTAACATAATCCCAATTCATTTGCACAATAGCATACTTTCTATATTTATAAACATATATCATCACTTGTACATATACTACTTTTATTCTCCACATAGTATACCTTTCGAACGTACCTTAATCGGATATACTTCACATATAATCATTCATTTCTCAGAATGCCTGTTGAACCGTCGGAATCATAAGGATACACAGATAACTCGGAAAGCTATATAATGCAAGTCCAGACGTGGTCTACAGTAATCAAATATCGATACCAAATGTCCTAGACAGGATCGTACACAAATCAAATACAATGTCAATGTCCAGACGTGGTCTTACATGTAAATCATAATCAATTAGGTGCGGTCTTATACGATAACACATATCAGATCCTATGTCATGAATATGTATCCTAACTATTCTTATGGTTCGACGAGCTTTCGGAAGTCAGAATTTGTCGATACTTTCCCGTATCTCATATTCAATTAAAGCCATCATCATTGTTCAATAGCATTTAACATAGTAAATTACAAACACATTATTGTATATAGATACTTGTACGGAGTGGATAGGAATCGGCTACTCGACGACTTTTCGTTTTCCTCGATTAATTCCGTTTTCTTTAATTCTTGATCTTTTTTTTTATTTTACCAATATCTCTTACACCTATTAATCTTCTCCCCAATAACTAATTGTTATTAATGCCTCATATTTTTATATTTTCAAATTTAGTTCTTTTAAAAAATAAATTTTACCAAAATTCTTACATTTACTAACATCAAACTTCATAAACTCATAGTTTCATCAATAGCCCAATTCAAAATCATTGACATTCAGAAATTCAAACATGGGCTTGATAAAATCTAAGCAACAATTACAAAAACGTAGAAATTATCGAAAATGGATCAAAACACATACCTCATCAAACAAAAAATGGTCGAGCCCTAGAACTCTTTTTCCCTTTTCTCTTTCTTATATTTTCGGCAATGGATGAAAGAAATAAGCTAAAATTAGCTTGTTTTAATTAAATAACATAATTAGCATTACCAATTTAACCTTATAAACATTAAAATCCACCAATAATGCCCATAAAGCATTAATTCATACATGGTCAAAAACCTCATAAGGACCTCATAATTAATAAACATAACAAATAGCATTAAACAAATAGAAGGCACTTTACATTTACCGATAGGTCTTTACAATAGCAACAAAAAAATTTCATACGAAACTTCACAACATGCAATTCATACATAAGAGGAAAAAATAATAATATATTTTGACTCGAATTGTGGTCCAAAACCTAGTTGACTAGTCTAAACTGACTGTTAAAGTACTCACCTTTGTGATGTGTTTTGAAACTTGAGCGAGGAACAGTTTTGGAAGATAAAGGAATGTTAGTTAGCTCCATTCATCGGGTTATGTGTGTTTGGTTTTTGGAGAGTGTTGATATGCTTACTTATGGGACATGTTCGATTAACAATCATTTTCAGTGAAATCGAAATAGTAGTTTCAAGAACAAAATTGAGCCAAAAAAAATTTTTTATATATGCATGGTTTTAATTATGATTGGAATGTCATCTGAAAATTTGATAAAAACTTTTATCGATTATGTGCTAATTGCGGAAAGGAAAAATTGCATAAAATGAAAAAGTTGGATTTAGTAGCTAGAAGATCAATAGCTATGGAATTCAAAACTTGAGGTCCTTATAAGGTAATTAGACCATTAAAGAAAAGTTAGTAGATATTTTTGGTGAATCATTCATGGAAAATTTAAAAGCGCAAGGACTAAATTGGAAAAGAGAAAAAATAATGGATGATAAATAATTAATAAGAAATAAAAATCATTTTATATCATCTTCTTCCCAAAATATTCCATGGAAACCCTAGGAAAGAGAAAAAAAGCTTTCTTGGCATAATTGGGTAAGTATTCTTGTCACGTTTTTAGTAATTTGTATGTTTTGAGATGAGGATAGTCTAATCAATCTATTTGGGGATTAATTTGAAAAGTTATCAAGTATAAAAGTTATGCCATGGATGAATATGCTGAAATTTTGAATTTTATGGTAGAAATGAAAGGTTGTTGATAGATAAACAACTTTTACAAAGTAAATTTTGATGAAATTGTGATTTAGGGATAAATTGTAAAGTTGTGAAAATTGAAGAAAATTATGAATTTTATAGAATACATGTGATGTAATTTCATATTGAAATTTCATTTAGGCTTGGAATGAGGAGTTAATTGCATGAATTTCATTTTTTGAGCCTAAGGACGAAATTGGAATTTATGAAAAGTTTAGGGGCAAATAGTAATTTTTCCTAGGAGGTAAATTGAGTTCAATGGAATATGAAATGTGAGAAATTGATGATTAAATTAATTTATATAGATCCAGATAACTCAAATTCAAAGCTAGATCGAGGAAAAGAGAAAGTTTTGGATTAGTAGATTTTTTTATACAAACTATTATCGAGGTAAGTTTGTGTAAATGTATATTAAACATGTCTGAATTGAATGTTACATTTAATTTGAATGAAGTAAATGTTTATGTGACTACATGAATGTTATAAATGTATGAATGGCTACATGATAGAAAGGTCATTAAAATGTTAAGTTCCGATTGATAATGAAAATCGATGGATACATGTGATTTCTCGAATATGATGTGATTTTGCATATGTTGCAGAAGGGATTTAGCTTGGATGAGTAATCCAATATAGCCCTCTCGAGCATCCTATTGCATAGTTCTGTGAGCATCATGATCGGTAGTGATTCAGCATGTGTTGCACT
Organism: Gossypium hirsutum; assembly: GCF_007990345.1. Classification (NCBI taxonomy): domain Eukaryota; kingdom Viridiplantae; phylum Streptophyta; class Magnoliopsida; order Malvales; family Malvaceae; genus Gossypium; species Gossypium hirsutum. The sequence continues at coordinate 57,885,805 of NC_053436.1, read as the reverse complement.
ATCGCAACTCTTCGTGAGTGTCCTAATACATGTTCGATCAGTTGTGATCCTGCATATAATACGGAACACAGCTCATTATCATCTTGTTAAGCTCACTTGAACTCTATTACCTTATCCGAAGCTCTTGATATTATCTCTTCGGAAATATCTGAAAGACTCTATGAGCTTCTTGAGTAAAAACTCTTAAGAGTTTTAATTAGCTTAGATAAGTGTCCTGTTCATGATATATGGCTCGTTTGAGCGTCTTGACATGTGACTTGAGAGTATGCTCTTTGAAAAGAATTGCTGATTTATAGATATGTACACCTTGAGTGTACTATTTAAGTATTCATCGATATTCAGTAATTCAATGGATAAAACTCCTGATAAAAGAAAGCGATGAAAATAAGTAAAATTATATTTTGAATTTTTTTATGATGAGCTCAACTATGCTTATTTGATATACATGAGACTTATGTAACTAACTTGTTTGATTGATTGTATGTGTTTAGGCAATTTTCCAGTTGGTGGAAAAACATGTTATTTATACTTAATTTTAAATAAATGAGATTGGTAAGTTTAATTCTTGTTATACGAACTTACTAAGCATATAATGCTTATTAGGTTTATTTTTCTCTATTTTAGTGCTCAAAAGCTCGTGAAGGTTGGAGATCGTTGGAACATCATCACACTATCCCCTAACTTGTTTTGGTATAAATAGTAAACTTATTTTGGTATAATGGCATGTATAGATAACTTGGCTTTCATGGTATATGAATGTGGTCTGTAAACTAGCTATTGGAATGGCTAGTAATGGTTTGTTTTGGTATAATTATAAGGTTATATTAAGACAAATACCTATGTGTTA